>NC_141219.1:6945000-7155000 GCF_054856515.1 Filicampus tigris
CATGATTTGTCTTCGCGGGCCACGTAAAATGCCGGATCCGGCCCCCGGGCCTTGAGTTTGACACCTGTGATTTAGAATGTGTTTTGGTCATAATGCAAATTAAACAACAGCATTCTGCATCAACTACTGGCCACTCCTCAACAAAATTGGCCAATCTTGCAGGAAGTTGTTGTCCTGATTATCGGAGTATCATATTTCACCTGTCCGGCCCTCTTAATTTGTTATTGCTTTATTTCACTCATTCACTGGCGACATAATGACAGTTTTGTTCATGCATGCACCCACACACGCGCTTTCTTGTTCTCCCTCGTTCACTCACTCACTCATTCACTCACTCACTCGCGCGCGCACATACTCATTGGGTGTCCTTTTGAAGTTTTTATCTTCGCTGTGATAAGCATGACTTCAAGGTTTCCTGTCATCATTTGAGTGTCACCGAGGTCAACGCAGCCTGAGCGCTTCTCTCTGTTCCTCCTTTTTCTCCCATGTGCAGGCTTTTAAATGCGGCTGTCTGCTTTCCTCTTTTTTTTTTTTTTTTTTTTTTTCTCAAACGCATACAATGTGAATCCGTTTTTGAAACATTTAACCATTTCACTCAGCAGTGAGGGGGGGAAAAAAAAAAAAAAAGTTTGTGTCTCTCACACACACGCGCACACACGAGGCATTCCTCTGAGGCATAAGACGTCCTGTCCTCCACAGCATTCCATAGAATCTCCAGACACATGAAGGGTGCTTTGTTAGGGGGGAAAAAAAAAAAAAAATTCTCTTTCCCCTCTCTCCGTCTCATGTGAAAACACACACAAGCGCATGGACTAATTTGCACAAACGTGCATTGTTGTCAGTTGGAATACAGCAAACGGGATGAATCGCGTCCACGTGCGCTTCTATGTACGAAAGTAGGTGCACCTCACACACACTTTTGCCGCCTATATAATTCTCTCGCTCTGGGAAACCACCTGCTGTTTTGATCATCTCTTGTCTTCTCTCAGCCAGCTGATAAACCGGCAGCGGCAGGCTTGAAGCGCCACCCGTGTCTCCCTTCTTCTTTTGCCGTCGCTCCCCCGCCTTGCCGTTTGCTTTATCCGCGGGCCTCCTCTTCAAGGGGAACAGACGCGCGCTGTCAGGGGAAAACATGTCAGAGAAATGCGCGCGCATGATTTAGGAAGCTTGTGTTTGATTCGGCTTTAATCTGCCTTTGCACCTCCGCCCTCATCTGCTGCCAGTTGGAGCGTCCCTTCCATCTTTAATTGCAAGTCGTGATATATGATCTGTAAAAGTAAGACAGCTAGCCGATGAGTCAGTCGCGCAATATGGACCGAAGTATTGAGACCGTTCTTTGTCAGTTGGTTGAGCAATGAGGATTTAATTTGAGTTTTTGCTGAATCTCGGGCCTTCGTTTTACCAAGGCATTTTGGATTTTGCAATGCTTCCAATTTTGGTGCACAAAGCAAAGGTCCGTACATTCATGCTAGGATGAGGGTGGTGTGGATGTTTTTCAGAGCCTTGACCTCAGCTCTATCAATCACTTTTTTGGGGGGGATCTAGAACAGGGGTATCAAACTCATTTTTTGTTGGGGGCCACATCATAGTTATGGTGTCCCTTGGATAAATTGGATAAATTGATGGCTAGCTAGTTTTGAAATTAAAAGCCGGTAAGTAATTGTTTGTTCAGTTTTTTCAAGTGTATTTTAAGGGGCGAATTGGTAACAAATAACACACTGCAGTATCTCATAACTCAATGTTGTTAAAAGTGGATAAAGACCGATGTTTTTTTTCAGGGCCGATACCGTTTATTAGTAGTCAAGGAGGCCGATAACCGATATTTGGAGCCGATATTCATTTTCTGTAAAAAGGAAAATATTGGCATAAAAAATGATAACAAATTAAAACTCTTAATTTTGTTGAAATGCCTTTCCGCATGTTTGTAGAACATTTTTTTCAGATTTGCATAATGTTGGTGTTTCTTATTATTATGCATTTTTGACAATATGCATCTTTGTTGGAAAATACTAACAAAGTTCAGGGAGCTCCCAGGGTCATCAGCACGTCTTCAAAAGTTACATGAAAACAATTGCTCCCTATATAGTTTTCGACAGTAAATAAAGTTCTCCAAAATTTCAAAATGACAAATGTTAAAATTTCACTTATCTTTGTTTTGATTTCAAACAAAACCAAAAGGTGCAGAGTGATCCCAGGGTCAGTAGAATCTCTAATAAAGTTAATTGAAAATGTAAACAAATAGTTCCCTGGAGTCAATGCAGTTTTAAGTTGATTTATTATCGGCCTTCGGATTTTTAAAAAAGGCTTATACCGATATTCATCAAATGCCGAATATCGGCCAGGCCGATAATCGGCCTATCCCTAGTTACAAGGAAAACAATTAGCAAGAAATGTGCAGTTGACGCACATAATTTGCCTTCGCGGGCCACGTAAAATGAGCTTGCGGGCCGTATCTGGCCCCCGGGCCTTGACTTTGACACCTGTGATCTAGAATAAGGACTGTAAAAAGAATCGACGCTGTTTTTAGCCGCTAAGTGTTTTTCGATTTTTGTGTGCAGCGTCCCACCAGCCATGCAGGTCCGTTGAGTTCATGTGCAGCAGCGGGATGTGCATCAATGCAGGCTGGAGGTGTGACGGCGAGTTCGACTGTGACGATCAGTCCGATGAGATGAATTGCAGTGAGTAGCCACTTTAGTCACTTTTATCAAGCATGCATACTTGTGCTGCGGTTTTGGTTGTGTATCTATTTCTGTGGTTTCCAGTGACATTTACTTGCTTGAATTGTTCTGCAGCCACGTCCATGTGCACAGCCGACCAGTTCCGGTGTGGGACGGGACGCTGCGTCCGGTTGTCATGGAGATGCGATGGCGAAGACGACTGTTCAGACCACAGTGACGAAGAGGGTTGTGAAAAAACTGGTGAGGCTGTGCTTGTTATCATCTTTTCAGAGGCTAAATATAGTCCGAATTTAAGTTGTAGTCATGGCAACAGTGGAACGCTCAACAAAGTCCACTCTTGTTTTCAGTTGAGCCCGACTCTCTCTTTTTGTGTGACTCGCTGAGGAAGATTGCAGGGCATTTAAAAGCACATCAAAATATTTAGTAAGTTTATACCTCCGATTGTAGTCGATAGTGTCTTTCGTACCATGGAAATGGAAAAAATCGCAACTGGTATCGCAATCGCAATTTTTAGGAAAATAATCACAATTACATCATACTCCACAATTGTACGGGCCTGCTTTATTCGATGTTTTTGGACTGGGAGAAGTAGCAGGAGTAGCACAAGAAAATCCACACAAGTAGGGAGTCAATTCAAAAAACATATTTCATGCATGACAAGTTAGCGGTAGTTAGTCATGCACTTATGCACTATGCTGTCCCTGAATGTATAACACGCATAGCTATGTTACCCGTTTTGCATTGAATTAAACATACTGATTCATTATCTCTCTCAGTCTCTGTATATACCTTATAGCGATTTTAATCCATTAGCCACAAATGAAGATCCTATGCAGAAAATAATTCAATGGCGAGGTCAGTATGGTGGATCATGTGTGGAAAAGTCGAAGCGGTTGACATCCTTATGCACTAATGTAAGCCGATATGATCCTTTATTTCAGAAAATGTTCTTCTCAAGCCATACTGAGAGGTAATCATAAGTGAGGCTAGGGATGTTAGGGAAAAAAGAGAGTGCAAAATGTTAAGAATTTCAAGTTGAAGGTTTTTTGCCGGATGACCTTCCTTGTGCCCTCGCTGCTTCCTGAAAATTGAGGCCTAAGAGTACGACAGGCGCAGAAAGAAAACGGCTCATCCCAGTGGGAAAATCTCTAGCAACTTTGAGATGTCTAGCTGAATTCACTGGCTTGTTATGTCAACACAAAATGAAAAGGGGTTCCCGTTGGTGTCCCCGCAGGGACGTCACTTTGTGCCCCAGACCAGTTCCAATGTGGGAATGGCCGCTGTATTGGTCAGAGGAAGGTATGCAATGAGGTCAACGACTGTGAAGACGGGACTGATGAACTGCCGCACCATGAATGTCGTGAGTTGACGTTTGTCACAGACAGAAACTATTCTGAGCATGGCTCTCTCTCAATTGAATCTTTAACTACACTTAGAAACTTTGGAATAGTACTCGTGTTAACAGTTACTTTTTTTTTGCGCCCAACTTAGGGTTCGTTCGGAAGAACATTTTAGAGAATCAACAAAGCCATGCTTGCCTAAATTAATGTCAATAACGACTCCATGTTATAGTTGCTGATAACTTCAACGTTGCCGTCATAGCTTGATGAGAAATAAGTGCAATCCTCACCTACTGGGAATATTAAAAAAAAAAAAAAAATGGACACAAATACTCATGACAATGCAGAATTTGCCTGTTGAGACATTTGTGTGGACTGAGCACTCTAAGTTAGTCTGCGATGTTTGTGATCCGCGAATGTTTCCTTCCAGGTCCACGCTCCAGTGACGGCAACTGCAACCAGAATAACGGCGGGTGCTCCCAGAAGTGTCAGATGGTCCGAGGACTGGTCCAGTGCACCTGCCACACTGGATACCGACTGATGGATGACGGCAGATCCTGCCAGGGTATTTGTGTGTGTGTGTGTTCATGCGTATGTGTGTGTGTGAGAACACATTTGATATCAATGACACACCAATGACTGGGCAGTTGTTAAGTTATGTTGTGTATCATTACACATTCCTGAAACCTGAGCGATTAGGTGTTGGAAGAGTGAGATAAAAATAACTCGTAACTATTAACATATGGAACTCAAAATGATAGTATGCACAGAGGTGACAAAATGGCCGCCCAATGAGATGGTTAAAAAGGAGTGGATTTTGCTGCTTAAAGGGAAGTCAACCCAACATTTTTTTTGTTTTTCAAGAATATGTACCCAGCAGGCAAACTAGTTGAAACACAGTATTCTGATTAATATTGCGTTTGTGGAATATGAGCAAAATCCAATCCATATCAGGGGGCGGCCATTTTGTCACGTCTGTCGATGACGGTGACAAAGTGACGAAAGGACCGCCCCCAGAGATGGCTAAAAACGGGTGGATTACCTCTTATTCCACAAACGTAATATTTATCAGAATGTCTGATTTCAACTAGTGGGCTTGCATAGAACATATTCTTGGAAAAAAATATGTTTGGGCAGCAAAAATCCACTCCTTTCTAGCCATCTCAGGGGGAGGCCATTTTTGTCAAGCTCAGCTGTGATTGGTCGTTACCTGAGCCCTGAGCAGTTGTGATGTCATTTTCAGTCGACAGAAGTGACAAAATGGCCGCCCCCTGAGATGGCAAAAAACGAGTGGATTAACACTTATTCCAGGAACAGAAAATATTTATCAGAATGCCTTGTTTCAACTATTGGGTTTGCATATAACATGTTCTTGAAAAAAAATATGATTGGGTTGACTTTCCTTTATAACGATATAACAAAAAGAGGAAACGTCTCCGGAAATACTATAGAAAAATGAGTTTTGACTATTTGTTTTTCTTTTGCCTCTGTGGTGTGTTCCAGATGTGGACGAGTGTGCTGAAGAAGGCTACTGCAGCCAGGGCTGCACCAATGTCGAGGGTGGCTTCCAGTGCTGGTGTGTTCAGGGATATGAGCTGCGGCCTGACAAGCGCAGCTGCAAGGCGCTGGGTAAAGATCCGCTGTACTCTTAACTTTGACAAGAACTGACAAGATTTGACCACAAGTTAAAAACATTGTTGCATTGTATTTTTCTCATATTTGCCTCAGCAGCAATTGTAGCCATTTGCCGGCTCCAGGGCCTGCCATACACTCTGAAAGTCTGGAGTAGATTTAGACGATTTGACGATTGAGTACTGGTACATCAGCCCATCAATCTGTTGAAGAATGAAGTTAAACCCAGATCCTGACTACCCGTCAGATGCAATGAACCACAAATATTTCCATCTTTCCGCCCTGTTTATTTATATCTTCTTTTATTTTGACAGGTCCAGAGCCGGTGCTGTTGTTTGCCAATCGAATCGACATCCGTCAGGTTCTGCCGCACCGCTCCGAGTACACGCTGCTGCTCAACAACCTCGAGAATGCCATCGCTCTCGACTTCCATCACAGCCAAGAGCTCGTTTTCTGGTCAGACGTGACGCTGGACCGGATCATGAAGGCCAACCTCAATGGGTCCAATGTAGAAGAGGTCGTCTCGACTGGCCTGGAGAGCCCAGGTGGGTTACCGCCACTTAAAAAGTCAATGTCGTCATTTATCAAATATGTTCCAGCTGTCTTCCCCCGGCGTGTTTCTCATCTTCTCTCTCTCTTTGCCACTCAACTCTTTTGCAATGCTTCAAACCTGACAAACAAAATGCAGCGATCACGCCATTTCGCTAAAAAAATAAAAAATAAAAAAAAAGCTTCATTTTTATATACCTCCAAACAAACCATTTTTCTCTCAAACAGGTGGGCTGGCTATTGATTGGATCCATGACAAATTGTACTGGACGGACTCCGGGACATCTCGCATTGAGGTGGCCAACCTGGATGGGACTCATCGCAAGGTGCTGCTGTGGCAGAACATGGAGAAGCCCCGGGCAATTGCGCTGCACCCTATAGAAGGGTAGGAGCTCAATGCGCGCACACACACACACACACACACACACTAACTGATTCACAGCAGATGGTTTGAAATGTGCACACTATCCTCTCTGGATGTGTCCCAGTTGTAGTGCAGTTCCAGAGCAGGGATTAGGGTTTGGCAGCACTGCAGTGCCCACAGGCAAGCGCCTGTTTGGATGGAGCAAAGACTTCATACGAGACGCAGTGGCTAAGACTTCCCTGACTTGACTGTGTGTCGCAGTGGCAGGAAAGAGCATGCCGGATGAAGCAGCAGAAACATGTCAAGCTAGAACACTTGTTTTAAACACATTGTGTTTGGTGTAGTGGCCGTCTCTAAGCGTCCGGGGCGGGGGCGTTTGCGCATGTTGAATCGGCGTCGCCAGTCCAGTCGTGACATTTGGTCGCTCTGATTGGCTGTTAGCTAGCAAATCAGCGCGCGGAGCACCAACGGGAAGTGACAAATGCGGAAAAACATTGAGCACGCATCGGCTGCCTTAATCTTCTTACAAGTACGAGAGCGAGGGTTGACGATGAAAGTATTTCACAGTACCGTGTCAAGAACGTGATGGTTTTAGTTCATCGTGAGGGAAGAGTAGAGCTGAATGCATTGTTTACGTTGTTATAATCGGCCCCCGGCCAACATCTTTCCGGTTGGCGTTTTCTAACCATGAGAAATGGTGACTACCGCCGCCGATGGTATGGAAGGGTATTACATCTTATGCGTGCGCAGAAGGTACTTTAATGGTCAGCGTCGTTGCGGTGCATTCCGCCCGCGTGACGTGCCGACAGCCGGCCGGACGCCACAGGGGGTAAACGTCTGTCACTGTTGGCCAGCGTCTTTTTGGTCTATCTAGGCCTTTAGGCAGTGTTACAGACATCTGAAGGTAATCGACTACGTCGACCATGAGCACAGTTTCATTTTTATTAGGGCTGTCAAAGTTAAAGCATTAACTATGGAGATTAATTTAAATTTTATAATGCACAAAACACTCTGTTAACTCAGTTTTATTTACTTCCTGTAGCAGATGACCTTTGCTCACTGCGCAGCCAAACTTAGAGGAGAGTCACTGTCGCAAAGACTGACTTTTACGTCGTTTGACTTTAAAAAGTTGCTGGACTGCTCATTGGAGAAATCCAAAATGATTTGCACAGCCAAATGAAAAGCCAAATTCAAATACCATATTAGTCGTTCGTCTTTGGTGTATCGTTCACCTGTTGTGTTTTATACAATACAATACAACTTTTACTTTATAGCGCTTTTCATAGCAGCTACAGCTGTAACAAAGCACTTTACATTACAACAACAAAACAGCAATAATAAAGCAAGTGAAAGCAATAAATGAAAACACAAAATACTATATACAACAGACACCGGAAAATAGCAGAAAACCGTCAGTCTCACGTCAGCTCAAAAGCTGGAAAAAAAAAGAATCAAAGAAAGCTATAAGAACAGTCATTGAATCGAAATATACTTTTAATTTTTTTCCGTATTAATTCCAAGCTTTTAATGAGGTAAATATCGGTTCCAAGCTTTGTAAAAAAAATTGTAGTTGAGAAATACAATTAATCACGATTAATTATGTAACATTTTGCGATTAATTAGTTAAAAACATTTTAATCGTTTGACAGCAAAAATCTTTGTCTATAGTGGCGCAGAGATAGTATAGTTCTGTTTTTTTTTTTTTCCCCTCTCTCAGTAAGATCTACTGGACCGACTGGGGCAACACGCCTCGCATCGAGTACGCCAATATGGATGGCTCGAATCGACGGGTCATTGCCGACACTCACTTGTTCTGGCCAAATGGCCTAACGATCGACTACGCTGGCCACCGCATGTACTGGGTGGACGCCAAGCACCATGTCATCGAAAGAGCCGATCTGGATGGCCGCAATCGTAAAGCTGTCATCAACCAAGGTAAACATCCTTCCTTTTTTTTTTGGGGGGGGGGTGGACAAATAAAATATTCTTCTCATATGGTTCCCACTGGAATGATAAAATGTACTTTGCACATGCTGCCTGTAATTTTCTGTTTTCATGTGGACTGCTTTGTTTTGAAAGATCAAAATGTATCCTTCAACTTTGAGGCTCATTTACGCATTACGCATACCCTCACACACACATGCTTGATTTTACAACATTAGACCATGTAATCAGCGGAATATTTCCATGAAAAGGCATATGAATGTGTCTTTTGCTGACATAAAAACCCATGACACCAAACGCATGCCTCAGTTGGTCGGCGACTACTAAATTAGGAATCTGGCAAGCACGGATGTAAGTAGGCAGAATATTGATCCCTCCTTCATCTGTTCATATTTCAGATTTCGACAATCTCACCCTGTAACAGTTTAGTGCAGCAGTGTGATGCCTGACGCCTGTGTTTCTTTTAGCGGGGACAAAAGTGAAAGACACCTGAATGTGTGCGCGCGTGTGTGTGTGTGTATGCAGACAATAACAAGTTACTCCTAAAGCTTAGTGGAACAAAGGTTTACTTTTTTAAAAAATGGTTGTGGTCCAGTAATTCCCTCCACTGACATCTTAATTTGGGCTATTGACGAAATCAGGTGATGTATTTAGAATTGAAAGTCTTCTTTTTTTTTTTTCTTTTCTTTTCACCGTTAAGTTTAGGTTCGGCCTTAAAGCACGTCAGCGACAGTCAAGATTGTTCAAGTGTGTGTGAGCGGGTCCGCGTGTTTGTGTACGCGCGCACGCCCCATTGTCCGTGTGAGACCTTCTTAATGATGTGTGCTCTGAGGATAAAAGGCTGTAATTGGCCCTGTCCGTTCTGCAGAGCCTCTGTTTGCTCAGACAACACACAGGACAAATGGGACGTGCGTGTGTGTGTGTGTCTGCTCATTTCCACTGGCCAGGCTGCTGTGCCAAAGAATGTTAATGAGTATCTCCCTACACCTACAGTACAGTCGTGTTCCATGTTTGTGTGTGTGCGTGCGTGCGACCGCGTTGTTGTGTGCTTTTTGCTGGATGTGTGCCAAGTTCCTGGAGCTGTACAGTGGGCGGGTGTGGCGGTTTAATCTTTTACCAGCCTACACACCTGTGGACCCCTAGGGTGGGGGCAAAGACGAGACGAGGGTTCTGTGGGGGTGCGTCAACTTGATCTCGGAGTATATGCGCCCCGAAGATATTGTGCCACTGCAAAGACGCCTCTTTTACAATGAGTCGTCTCCTGCATGTGACACAATCTGTCCTCGGGGGAAGTGGACAATAGAGCAAGAGAACAGCGCGCCCTTGTGCAAAGGTCTGCCTGACAGGCTAAAGCGTGACATTTTGTTTGCTAAGAAAAAAAAAAAAAAAATGTACTTAATCTTTGTCAGCCTCATGCTTACTGTAGCCTTTGTGTTTTCATTGATCCTATGCTAACTAGACGTTAGGCACATTTGCTGGCCAATTAAAACGTCTGACACGGAAATGATCATGCTCAGTTTAGTTTGATACTGTCGGAGAGGTACAGTATTAATTTAGCAATGTGTTTATTATCGTGGTTGTATTTTGGAGTCGATTAGAAACGCACGGCCGACTGAGCTGAAACTATTATTGCGATCCTCATGTATTGTAGATCTGTCCCATAAACAAACAGCCATTCACACTCTTATTCTCATCTATGAATGTTTTTTGGGAGGGGGAGTTTAGGAGGAAGTTGAAGACCCAAACATATTTTAGAGTATGTTCCCAGCAGGCCCACTAGTTGAAACGGCATTCTGATTAATATTGCGTTTGTGGAATATGAGTTAAGCGGCAAAATACACCCTTTTTTATCCATCTCAGGGGGCGGCCATTTTGTCACTTCTGTCAATTGAAAATGACACCACAACTGATCATGGCTCACGTAACGACCAATCACAGCTCAGCTTCAGTAAACAGGTCAGCCATGATTGGTCGTTACCTGAGCCCTGAGCAGTTGCGATGTCACTTTCAGTCGACAGAAGTGACAAAATGGCCGCCCCGGGAGATGGCTAAAACGGGTGGATTAACTCTTATTCCACAAACGCAATATTTATCAGATTGTCTTTTTAGTGGGCTTGCATGGAACATATTCTTGAAAAAAAATGTAAAAATGGAAAAAATGACTTCCCCTGTAAAGGAATACTAAATAAAAATACAGTACTGCAATTTATGCTCTCAACCACTGATCACAGCGAACTGCAGTCAAGTACAAAGACAAATGTCGTTAAAAAAAAAAAAGAACTAAGACCACACGCAAATGTTTATGTAATCCCGTACGCTATGATCCAAGCAGATTTATGTCCATCTGGAAGCAATGCTTGCTACTATCAGTGATCAGTGGAGAGTGTGACCGATTCACTCGTGGTGTGAGAGCAGCCACATGTAGGTTAAAGGGGACATTACTGTGAAGGCTTGATGCGGCGCTTGATGCCCCGTCGGCTCGCAGCTGCTCGTCCAGCTGTCCCGGAAAGAACAAGAGCAGAGGGGACGAGGAATATGTGTTGATGACATGGAAGAAGGTGACCATGACAAAACTAGTTGCCACCATGGCTTTCCGTGATTCAGTGGAGGGAAGAGGGTGCATTATTTGTCGCCCTCATGTCAAGATATGATCAGGAAAAACACAGGCAGCCACACACCTGGACCTCGCCGAGTTGGAAAGATCATACGATTTTTTTTTTTTCACCTTATTTTTTTCAATTTTGACATTGCTCATGCCCAAAGTAAAATACACTACCCCTCACATACCAAAATATCAGAAAATGCTCACTTTAAACACTAACTGAACGTTCGAGTTGACATGTGTCCTGCCAGCATAGTTTACAAATGATAGTTTTCGATGGTGTCAGAACCAGAAACCTGTGGCGTGCATTTACGTTGTCGCTCCGGAATCAACAGCTCTGATCCGAGTAGAATAACATCAGCAAAAACTGCTGTCCTTTCATTTTTAGTGGGTTTTATGAAGCCGCTGCTGTAACCGCGTTGATTGTTCTCGTTAAGCTCTCGGCTTTCCTGAGTATTCTGTCTTTTCCTCCGTAGGCCTGCCTCACCCTTTTGCCATCACCGTGTTTGAGGACAGTCTCTACTGGACTGACTGGCACACCAAAAGCATCAACAGTGCCAATAAATTTACTGGCAAGAACCAAGAGATTATCCGTAACAAACTGCACTTCCCCATGGATATCCACACCTTGCATCCCCAGAGGCAACCTGAAGGTCAGGACACAACTACTAGATGTTGAATGTTGTCACCTCATTCATTTTCGATGATGAATCAGTTCCTCTACTGTGGAGCTAATTCTCCCGAGTTAGCTACATTCTTCGACCTTATAACTTTTGTTTGGTATGCATTGTTCAAATGTACATCCACAAAGTTGCTGTATCGATTTGATTTAGACTATGACATACAATATGTTTTACTGTTTGTGTTTGACTCCCCTGTAGGAGGCAAGAATCGCTGCGGTGCTAACAATGGAGGTTGCAGTCACCTTTGTCTCCCTGGCAACAAGACATACACCTGTGCTTGTCCAACTGGTTTTAAGAAGGTGGACCACAACAACTGTGCTAACAGTGAGTTCACATCTTTTCCTTCTCTTCTCATTATGCGCTTTAAAGTGTACATGGATAAAAAAAAAGAGCACGAGACACTTTAGGAAACGTAGTCACATATTTGAATTTTTAACTTTGTAAAATGAATATGTTCATTACAGCGGAGGTCAACCCAAACATATATTTTTTTCAAGATTATTTTCTATGCAAGCCCACTAGTTGAAACAAGGCATTCTAATAAATATTGCGTTTGTGAAATAAGGAGTTAATCCACCCGTTCTTAGCCATCTCTGGGGGCGGCCATTTTGTCACTTCTGTCGACTGAAAATGACATCACAACAGGGCTCAGGTAACGACCAATCACAGCTGACCTGTTTTCTGAAGCTGAGCCGTGATTGGTTGCTACCTGAGCCCCGAGCAGTTGTGATGTCATTTTCAGTCGACAGAAGTGTCAAAATGGCCGCCCCCTGAGATGGCTTAAAAGGAGTGGATTTTGCTGCTTATAGGGAAGTCAACCCAAGCACATTTTTTTCCAAGAATATGTTCTATGTAAGACCACTAGTTGAAATTAGGCATTCTGATAAATATTACGTTTGTGGAATAAGCGGTAATCCACCCGTTTTTAGCCATCACTGGGGGCGGTCCTTTTGTCACTTTGTCACCGTCATTTTCAGTCGACAGAGGTTTTTAGCCATCACTGGGGGCGGTCCTTTTGTCACTTTGTTACCGTCATTTTCAGTCGACAGGAGTGACAAAATGGTCGCCCTCTGAGATGGCTAAAAAGGAGTGGATTTTGCTGCTTAACTCCTATTCCACAAACGCAATATTAATCAGAATGCCGCGTTTCAACAAGTGGGCCTGCTGGGAACATATTCTTGAAAAAAATATGTTTGGGTTGTTTCAACTTAATGGCCAATGAAGATATTGTGTATCATACATGTATTTATGTATTGAAGTAGATAAACCAGATACATTCTTTTATTTTTAGTCTGTGTTTTTAAGTATTGTTGTGCAATAAAAATGTTGATTTATGAGTTGTGTACATTTCCTATATGTCAGTGTATTGTTGTTGTTTTTTTTCCTATTGTTGACCCATTGTTAAAAATAGAAGACTGACAGAAGACCTTTGGTCTTTAATCAGGTCTTGACAAGTTCCTGCTTTTTGCCCGAAGGACGGACATCCGACGAATCAGCTTCGACACAGAGGATATGTCAGATGATGTCATCCCTCTGGCTGATGTGCGCAATGCTGTGGCACTGGACTGGGATGCCAGAGACGGCTTCATCTACTGGACTGATGTCACCACGGACTCCATCAACAGAGCCCTGTGGAATGGCAGCAAGCAGGAGGTAAGCAAAAGTCAGTCTTGAATGGATCAATAAAATTCTGCAAGTTTGAGTCGCTGCCAAATTTCAACAAGGCAGGAAGAAGTTGTCTGGTGCAATACTGCCACCTAGCGTTGGAGAATTGCCATTTTATCTTGGTTGACTTACATTTTAGCCCCTGACCAAGCATGATGAAACCCCCTGAAGGATACAGACAGCTCCGTAATATAAAAAAATATATATTTCAACCAAAAATATGATAAGAACAACCTGAAATTAAGGCTCCAGGTCTTGAATCTTGTGAATGATCTGAAAAGTGTGGTTTATTTTCTTCTTGCAGGTGGTGGTGGACACCAGTCTGGAGAGTCCAGCAGGTTTGGCTATTGACTGGGTGACCAGCAAACTCTACTGGACTGATGCTGGTAACCAACACTTTTACTTTTAAAACTTTATAGAGAATAAAATACAGCATTTAAAGGGAAGTCAACCCAAACATATTTTTTCAAGAATATGTCCTATGCAGGCCCGCTAGTTGAAACAAGGCAATATGATTAATATGAAAAATGAGTTAAACAGCAAAATCCACCTGTTTTTAGTCATCTCAGGGGGAGGCCATTTTATCACTCAGCTTCAGAAAACAGGTGAGCCGTGATTGGTCGGTATCTGAGCCCTGAGCAACTGAAATGTAATTTTCAGTCGACAGCAGTGACAAAATGGCCGCCCCCAGAGATAGCTAAAAACGGGTGGATTTTGTTGACACAATCTTAATCAGAATACTGTGTTTCAACTAGTAGGCCTGCATGGAACACATTCTTAAAAAATATATGTTTGGGTTGACCGCTGTAATGAACATATTCATTTTACAAAGTAAAAATTCAAATATGTGACTACGCTTCCTAAAGTGTATCATGCTGTTTTTTTGTTTTTTATCCAGGTACAGATCGTATTGAAGTTTCTAATGCAGATGGGAGCATGCGGACTGTACTCATCTGGGAGAACCTTGACCGGCCCAGGGACATTGTTGTTGACCCTGTTGGAGGGTGAGCTATTTAAAGCAAATATTAATAAATGAGAGACATTTTGTTACAGGACTTTCTCAAATATCCGTCTTGTCTCCATAGTTACATGTACTGGACTGACTGGGGCGCCAACCCAAAGATTGAGCGTGCAGGGATGGACTCTTCAAGTCGCATAGTCATCATCTCTTCCAACTTGACATGGCCCAATGGCCTTGCCATTGACTATGAGACTAAACGCCTGTACTGGGCGGATGCTGGCATGAAAACAATCGAATATGGGAACTTTGATGGTTCTGACCGACAGGTAAGAGAGCCTTTTTTTTTCCCCCGTGGAAGTATAAACTAAGTATGACTTGCATTGAAAATTCCAGAACCTGTTTTATTTAAATAACTACTAATCTTACTCATCTTACATCCTATCCAGGTTCTGATTGGCAGTCAGCTGCCCCACCCCTTTGGGCTCACTGTACATGAAGACATGCTGTACTGGACGGACTGGCAATCCAAGAGCATCCAGAGTGCTAACAAGCTCACCGGCTTGGGACGGCACACACTTGCGGAGAACCTGGAGAACCTCATGGATATTCACATGTTCCAGAGACACCGTGAAACAGGTGCGTGTGTGTGTGTGTGTCCATCTGAGAGTGTGATCACTTGTCCAACCGTGTGAGTACTTCAGAATGGTGTATTTCATTTTTTTTGGACACATTTTAAATTGGACAGGATGTAAGCAAGCTTATATTTAGCCTGCAAATGTACCGTGTCAAATATTTTCTCGTCAGGAACTGGTTGAAACAACTTGTTTCATGTCCATGTCACTGTCACTCATCGAGAAATGTTGGCAAATCTGCTCTAAATTTAGAGTGCAGATGACTTCTTTTATGATGTTGCTGAATAGTTAAAGTCAACCTGTCAGGCTGTCAAGCAACAAACTTATCTGATAAAAAAATATATTTTTTTGCATGGTATTCTATCAGGCCTGGATTACAGTGATTACTTTGTTGTCATTTTTGCCTCTAAAGCATCGATGATGTTTATGCGTGTGGTCGGTGGCTCTGATGATCATGATGTATAAGATTCCTTGGCAAAGTAATAAACGTGCTATTTTCGTCTGTTTTGTTATCGTCGATGGTTTGGTAGAGGAAACGTCTAGTGACACAATTTAGATCTACTGTCCATTCAAATACACTGTCCTCCGTGTTTGTCGGGTGATTTCTTAAAACTCATACAGGTAGGAACTCAATGTCCTGCTGAACACTTAACAAAAGATAATGATGCTCACTTTGCCTAATTTAGGGCTTGAGTTGAATTCCAGGTCAACTGAGCCTTTATCAGCGGCTGAACAGGCAGAACCTATAGGCTCGTATTAAAATAATCTGACATGCTATATCGAAAAAAAGGTTTGCTGTCTTTATCAACAAGCTGTTTCGCATTGCCAAAAAAAAGCCACAACCTTCTGAGTAATTTGTCTTTAAGATAACCTTAGATAAAGGAGCTCTGTTTTTGTGTTTCTCCACTTGTAGTACACAACCCGTGCGCAGTGAATAATGGAGGCTGTAGTCACCTCTGTCTCTTGGCTCCTGCTCCCAAAGCCTACAGCTGTTCTTGTCCTACTGGCATCAACCTTCAAGCAGATGGAAAGACCTGCACGCCTGGTATGTTTGTACACACGACCATCGCGCTCTTTCTTGTGACAAATCAGTATTAACTCATTCACTGCCAAGGACATATTTATTTGTCTTTTCACAGTCCAACCATTCGAACCCAGGAACTTATTCTTTTTTTTTCTTTTTCCCATTTTTTTCAAACGTTATTGTAAAATAGGGTCTGAAAATGTCTGGCAGTGAATGAGTTTAAAAAAAAAAAAAAAAAAAAAAAATCTAAATTTTCCATATCCATTTTTGAAATGTATTTTTTTTTTTTTTTTTTACAGGAATGAGCAGCTTCCTGATCTTTGCGCGGAGGACGGACATTAGAATGGTGTCTTTGGACATTCCCTATTTCGCTGATGTGGTTCTTGCTGTCAACTGTTCCATGAAAAACACAATCGCGATTGGAGTCGACCCGCAAGATGGTTTGTGTGTCCTGTCGAAGAAGTAAAATGTCGTGAGCTGAGCTCAAGTTTCAGAAAAAACATTTCAAAAAAATATTCAAAATGATTTTGCATCTCCTGCAGGAAAGGTGTACTGGTCAGATAGCACACTTAAAAGAATCAGCAGAGCCAACATAAATGGAACTAATAATGAAGACATCATTTCTACAGGTGATCGGGATGGCTGTTCATAACTTGTTTGGGTGCTTCAAGTTTCAGTCTGACTAGATCCACCTACTTCTCACTCTGCAGGACTGATGACAACTGATGGCCTGGCAGTCGACGCGGTAGGACGAAAGATTTACTGGACTGATACAGGAACTAACCGGATAGAAGTTGCTAATCTGGATGGCTCCATGAGAAAAGTTCTGGTGTGGCAAAACCTGGACAGCCCTCGTGCCATTGCCCTTTACCATGAGATGGGGTGAGGCTGCCAGAGTTTTGCGTTCGTCTCCAAAATATGATTACGTGACATGAAAAGATCACTGTCTACTTTATGGTTACTGTGACCAAGCCATTTTAGATTTCCGCGTTGATGTCACTGCATAACCCGTCTGTGGATCTCTTCCAGCTATATGTACTGGTCCGACTGGGGCGAACATGCTAAGCTGGAACGCTCAGCAATGGATGGGTCGGATCGAGTGATCCTCATCAATAACAACCTGGGATGGCCCAATGGTCTTGCCATAGACATGGCTAGCTCACAGTTATTATGGGCTGATGCTCATACTGAGGTAAGTGTTGACTCCTAACTTTGTTGTTGTTTGTACAGTCACTCACAGGAGAATTTTTCTGTGGATTCCCGAGAGATATATTTGCATGGTATCTCACGACTTCTATATGCCGCAATATATATTAATTTTTTTTTTTTTTTAATTACCATTCCCGCATTTCCCAGCTATACCTAGCTAAAATGAATAATAGCTTAACCGTGCCAGTTTGCTTCGCCTTTAAAAGTAATGTCACAATATACGAGGCAGAAAGACTACAGAGATTGTAAATACATATTTTGATCTAAGATCATCTTATCTACCCTCTCCGTAGCGCATCGAGGCTGCTGATTTGAATGGGCAAAACCGACACACCCTTGTGACCCCAGTCCAGCACCCGTATGGTTTGACCCTCTTAGGGTCGCACATTTATTGGACGGACTGGCAGAGTCGTAGCATCCAGCGGGCTGACAAGAATTCTGGTGCCAACACTATTACTGTTCGTGCCAACCTGCCGGGTCTGATGGACATTCAGGCTGTGGACAGAGAAAGGGCTCTGGGTGAGGCTTTTTTTTTTTTGTATTTTTCATAACTAATCATTGCATAGTTCAAAACGTTTTGAGACACCTAGCCATGATACTTACCTACTCTACATATGAAGAGACAATTTTTACAATATTTTGAGTGAGTCGGAATGTTTTTATCCATTCATCCGGAATGACAATGTTGAGGTAAAAGGTCACTGGTTTTGGCGAGCTGTCCTGCCTCACAGTCTCTTCTAGTCGTGAGAAATGTTATGGCGTTGACGTCTGAGATATTGACGTCAACTTCTCTGAACAAATAACGAATCCATACAAAGATTCCTGTACAATTTGGCGTGAAATATCATCTTGCCTTCATTAACATCGTTCCCCTCCTTCCCTTGGTCCTCCTCAGGATTCAATAAGTGTGGCAGGAAGAACGGCGGCTGCACTCACCTGTGCCTCCCACGCCCCAACGGTACTTCCTGTGCTTGTCCCACTGGCATCCTGCTCAAGGGAGACGGGAGATCGTGTGACGACTCCCCCGAAACCTTCCTGGTCTTCTCCAACCGTGTCAGCGTGCGGAGAATCTCCTTGGACACTAATGATCACACAGACGTGCACGTACCTGTGCCTGAACTGCACAATGTCATTTCGCTAGACTATGACAGTGTAGATGGAAAACTGTACTACACTGATGTCACCCTGGATGTAATAAGGTACCGGCCCCAAATTCTGCTGGTCCAAGTTTTTTTTAAATTTTTTAAAAAAAATTTTTTTTATAATAACACATGCATGTATTGTATAGATGATTGATCATTTTGCTTGTGTTTTTAGGCGTTCCAACCTTGATGGAAGTGGCATGGAGACTGTAATCAGCCAGGGCCTAAAGACCACAGATGGGCTGGCTGTGGACTGGGTGGCCAGAAACATGTACTGGACCGACACCGGACGGAACACCATTGAGGTGGCCCGCATTGATGGAACCAGTCGCAAAGTCCTAGTCAACAACAGTTTGGATGAACCCAGAGCCATCGCAGTGTTCCCGAGCAAAGGGTGAGCGAGGATTGAAGTGAGATGCAAAGACAAAATTTCGGTTTCGCAGCGGACATGTACGATAAATCAAGGACATCCCGCGGCTGCACTTGTTTATGCTTCTCATCTTACCAGCTCAGCCTTATGTGTTTAGGTTCCTTTTCTGGACTGATTGGGGTCATATAGCGAAGATCGAGCGATCTCACCTGGATGGCACAGACCGCAAAGTTCTAATCAATACCGACCTCGGTTGGCCCAATGGACTCACATTGGACTACGACACACGGAGGTTAGACGCTGGCTTTATTCTCAGAAAATGCTATTTTTACTGTGTGCGTATCTGCATGCCCACAGAGAACTGTCAGGAGAAACTACTCATTTGCTTAAAGTGAAAGTCAACGCAAAAATGTTCTTGACAATGTGCCTCCACTAGTGTAAACACTGCATTCTGATTGATATGACATTTGTGTGGGGGGGGGGAATTGTGGAATTTGAGTTACGCAGCAAAATTCACCCGTTTTTAGCCATCTCAGGGGGCGTCCATTTTGCCATTTTCAGTCGAGTGAAAATGACATCGAAGTTGCTCAGGGCTCAGGTAACGACCAATCGCGGCTCACCTGTTTTCTGAAGCTGAGCCACGATTGGTCGTTACCTGAGCCCTGAGCAACTGTGATGTCATTTTCACTCGACAGAAAGTGGCAAAATGGCCGCCCCCTGAGATGGACATGTGGATGTGTGGATTTTACTACTTTACTCATATTTCACAAACAGAATATTGATGAGAATGCCAGTAATCAGAATACAGTACAGTACTGTGTTTAGACTATTGGGGCTGCATAGAACAGTCAGTATTATTCTAAAGAAAATTTTGGGGTTGACATCCACTTTAACTACAATAAATTTTACAGTAAAAAAAAAAACAAAAATGTAGAACCCATGTGATTTATTCTACACCATTCTATTTGTATTGTGCATTCACTGTAAATTACAAAGTGCATTCATGAATCTGTGATATTTTCTGCAGGATCTTTTGGGTTGATGCCCATTTGGACAGGATTGAAAGTTCTGACCTGAATGGGAAATTGCGTCAGATCCTCGTTAGCCCAGTGTCTCACCCCTTCGCCCTAACGCAGGTACCCCCCCCCCCCCTCCAACCTCTCTGCCCCCCAGCTAGCAATCACTGGACTGACCCTTCCTCATGGCTGCCTTCGTACCTCACCTGCTCTCTCACGTGTCAGCTCACCGTGTAACTCTGGTCACCGGTCATCTGCTCGTCTTCCAGTTCATACTTGGCTCATTTGACTTTGACCATTTCTTCTTCCTTTCCACTCTGACCCTCATTTTTCTTCCTCCTTCTTCTTCCTACCCCTCCCTTTATTCCTCCCATCCCCCCTCTCCTTGTCTGTGTTTTCCTGTCCTCTTTTCTTCTCCCTTCGTTTCCCCAGTTGAAGCCGGTGTCGTCCCCTCTAACCCCTTTCTCCCGACTCTCGCAGCAAGACCGTTGGATCTATTGGACTGATTGGCAGACCAAGTCCATCCAGCGGGTGGACAAACACACTGGCCGTAACAAGGAAACTGTCCTGGCCAATGTTGAGGGTCTCATGGACATTATAGTGGTATCACCTAACAGGCAAACAGGTGAGAGAGAGAGTGCCGAAACCGCAGAGATATACAGTACCATGTTTTGATGGCAAGCACATGGTTTGCAAAGATGTATTTGTCCAAGAACTGTTGAAAAGACACTTTTAAAGGGGAAAGTCAACCCAAACATATTTTTTTCAAGATTATCTTCAATGTAAGCCCACTAGTTGAAACAGTGCATTCTGATAAATATTGCGTTTGTGGAATAAGAGTTAATCCACCTGTTTTTAGCCATCTCTGGGGGCGGACATTTTGTCACTTCTCTCTAGGGATGGACCGATTATCGGCCGGGCCGATTATCGGCACCAATATTTGGCTTTTTGACAAATATTGGCATGGGCTTTTTTAATACTCTGCTGGCCGATAATAAATGAATTTAAAACTGTGGAAATGAAAACAAAGATATGTGAAAGTTTAAGACTTCTGTCATTTTGAAATTTTCATTCACTGTAGAAAATTACAGCTATTGTTTAAGTTTGCATTGATCCTTTTTAAGACATGCCGACAACCCTGGGTGCTCCCTGAACTTTTTGTTATAATTTTATAACAGAGATGTATATTGTCAAAAATTTCTTGAAATAATAATTTAAAAAAAACAAAAAAAAAACACTATACAAACCTGAAACATTGCTCAATAAACACGCTTAAAGACGTTGCAACAGAGTTAAGAGTCAATTTTTCTTTAGATTTTGATGCCAATATTTTCCTTTCTACTGAAAATGAATATCGGCTCCAAATATCGGTTATCGGCCTCCTTGACTACTAATAATCGGCCCTGAAAAAAGCATACCGGTCTATCGCTTCTTCTCTCGACTAAAAATGACATCACAACTACTCAGGGCTCAGATAACGACTAATCCCGGCTGACCTGTTTTCTGAAGCTGAGCCGTGACAGAAGTGACAAAATGGCCGCCCCCTGAGATGGCTGAAAAGGGGTGGATTTTGCTGCTAATCAAAATGCCGTGTTTCAACTTGTGGGCCTGCTGAGAACATATTCTTGAAAAAAAAATATATGTTTGGGTCGATTTCCCTTTTCAATTAACCAGCGGGATTGCTTAGTGCTTAGATGAAACATGCCTCTTCTTTCATCAGGTACCAACCTCTGTGGGGTGAACAACGGAGGCTGCACTCACCTATGCTTTGCCAAGACCAACAGTTTTGTCTGTGCGTGCCCAGACGAGCCAGACGGACGGCCATGCTCCACCAGTGAGTATCTTATAATTCCGCGCTTGAGCGCTTACACTCAATTCTTTTATTGCCGATGTTTTGATATGTAACCACAATGAATGTACCACTTACAAGTGCACACGCCACATATCTTTTTTTTTTTATCAGTTGCAGGCTACGTCCCCACTTCTCCCAGCAGAGAAACCAGCAGCACCCCCGTCCCTAACAAGATCCCCAAAGCTCCAACAGAAACCACCCAAAGAGGACCCTCAGTCGTCAAGTATGCCCACACGTTTTGACTTTATTAGGTCATAATGGATTATAATCATGTTGGATTATAAAGGCACAAAATGCTCCGGTTGCGCTCTCAATTTGTATTCATGCTTTTGTTGACAGCTGCACGGACAAGAACCTAAATGTAGAAGGGTGCTTGGAGAGTAACGTGGTCACTGCTCCCCATGGTTGGTATTAAGCATTTTGTGGACACGTCTAGCATGTGAAATGCGAGATGTTAACGTGCATTATGTTACAGGGGAAGGACTTCATGTCAGCTATGTGATTGGAGGCGTTTTGACCATACTGGCTATTCTGATTCTCATTGTTGCGTTGATTATTTACCGGTGAGTCCCTCACTGGATATTACTTTTACATGCCCGTGCTGGAGTCTGAAAATAATATTTGTATCATATTTAGTACACAGCTTCCAGTAAGATCTGCATGCTCAATCTATGTTTGACCAACAGACACAAAAAGTCAAAGTTCGCTGACCCCGGAGTTAGCAACCTGACCTACAGTAACCCTTCGTACCGGACTTCCACGCAAGAGGTCAAGATTGAGGCCTCACAGAAGCCTCCAATATATAATCAACTTCGATATAAGAAAGAGGTAATAAAAAAAAAAACACAGACTACTAAAGAGAATATATCAAACATTTTGACGAGTGGAATTGAGGTTTGATCTGTTATATTCTTAATCACAGAGATCCATTTTCAGAGCAAATGAACATCTTGAAAAGCTGGTTCCCTGCACTGGCACCCTCATCTTTTCCTGCCTCTCTTTTCCTCCCTGCAGCTCTCTCATCCTTACAACTCCCTCTCCCCCTTTATCTTTTGAGCCATAATGCGCTGTGGAGAGGTAGTTACACCGCATGAACGAAGTGTGTCTTTTCCACTTGCGCTAGCTTTGTTTTTCTTCTTTTATACCCGATTCTAGACAACCAGACTGCTTTTGGGCATGTTTGTGTATTTCTTTTACATGTTTGGTATAGTGAGTGTGACTAACACAGTTTTTTTGAAGTGGCTGTACAATATTTTATTCCAAACTTTTGGTGAGACTATGTCGTGTACTATCAAAACTGTATTCATATAAAGTAATCCACACTGTGTGTGGAAGCAGGAGTGACTAACTCCAGAGGTTCATTTCGTAGTGATGTATGATGTGCGCATCCTTTGTGAATAATAACAAAAGGATAATCATCAGTATAACAGTATCAGCCCCCCCAAAAACACCCACTGATCTCGTCATCTAGTTACATATAATTTCTACAGTGTCTGTAAGATTTTCAAAGGATATTTGCTGTTGCTTCTGGTCCATCTCAAGGTGACATCTTGGAGGGCAGGAGGAAAATCTTAACCGATGAAACATTGGTTTCCAATTGTCTTAGGCCATGGGTTTATTCATTTACTCTTCTTTTTCAGTCAGTTCGGTTCAAACATCAACACTGCACTCAACAAAGTTAATAAGTCTTGCCAAAACAGTTTACCATAAGGAAGCTGTGATCTTAACACGTGTCTCCATCTTTTTTTTTTTTTTTAAACCTCAGATGCTTTTTATCACATTTCAGGTGGTATAAAACAACCTTGTAAACAAACCAAAAACAGCATATGTTACACCATAGACAGTTACTGCTTTGTATGTTTGAGTATGATCACAAGATGCATCCAAAATACTGCTCAACTTTTTCCATCCGCTTTTAATTGCAAAACGTTAAACGGGAAATCAACCCAAACATTTTTTTTTCCCCAGAATGTTCTATGCAGGCCCACTAGTCTAAACACAGCATTCTGATTAATATTGCGTTTGTGGAGAGAAATCCACTTGTTTTTGGCGAGCTCAGGGGGCGGCCATTTTATCGCTAATGTCGACTGAAGATGACATCGAAGTCGCTCAGGGCTCAGATAACAACCAATCATGGCTGTGCTTCAGAAAACAGGTGAGCCATGATTGGTCATTATCCGAGCCCTGAGCAACTTCGATTTTATCTTCAGTCGACAGAAGTGACAAAATGGCCGCCCCCTGAGATGGCTAAAAGTGGGTGCATTTTGCTGCTTAACTTATATTCCACAAACACAATATTAATCAGAACGCCCTATTTCAACTTGTGGGCCTGCACAGAACATATTCTGGGGAAAAAATATGTTTGGGTTGACTTCTACTTTAAAGATGTCATTGTCAGCATAAGTGCTTATAGTGAACCACGAGCAATGTTTTATTTTCTCTTTTTTGAGAATCACTTAACAAGTGTGGAGACCCCCACACACTGATGTTGTGTTCTTTTGGTAGAGTAAAAAAAGAACATGGAAGGTTAGAAAAAGTTCCACCAAGGTCTGTTCGGGAAATGTTACCACTTAACATTGATTTGAATTGTGAGTTGTTTTTCTTTGAATTAATAATTGCCTGTTGCCTACCACGGTGAAAATACAGCAAACTGTGATTGAAAACAAAACTAGATCATTAAAAACGTTACCCCTTGGACATGTTGAACGGTGTTGGCAAGTCTGGATCCGTCCTTCATACCGCACACAGACCGTCTCTAACTCTTTTTCTTTATTGTCCAGGGTGGTGTGGATGGAGGATACACTAAGGAGAAGATCCGTATCGTGGAGGGTGTGTGTCTTCTGTCCACTGAGGAGCTTTACTGGGATGATCTCAAACAAATCAAGCCATCACGAGGGGGCCTGCACACCTGCATGCGCACAGACACTGTTTCACTCCAAGCGAGCAGCGCGTCACTGGATGATGGCGAGACGGAGCAGCTCCTTCAGGAGGAGGCGTCGGAATGCTCCTCCATAAGCACCCTAACCCCTTCGGCCATCACCCCTCAGCGCCATGCCCAGCATTGCCTACCCGACACCGGCTGGATGTCCATGCGCAAGCCCTCCACTGAGAGTGAAGTTTGAGGTTGGCCCGCGTGCTTTATGTCAAGCTCCATGTCTGTATTTTCAGCTGCTCCAGACAGACGATTCAAGGTACTAGTGCAGATGTGAATTTAGAGTTCAAAATCAAACAAGTTCTGTTTATCTGAAACTGGGGCTCCGTCCAACTTGCGCACGCATACACACACAGGCCCCCACAGTATTGTGCTCAAATGTCTTCTGGCTGAATTGTAAACTAATTAGTATGCTGGAATCAGAAAAAAGCAAAGGACCAGAGATGCAAACGCGAAAGGATGCAGACTCTCATTGCGACAAATATCTCTCTCTGTGTACAACATCACCATTTTTAGGAGATTTTTTTTTTTCTCTCTCCTTGGATTCAACTGAATCAACCCAGGACTCTTAACTATGGTGCCCTAAAACCACTCATTTCTTTATGAACTCTATTTATTAATGATTTTTTTTTTTTTTTTTTTTGTACTCCTGAGTGGGCTTTCAGACTTTCACAGAACAGTGAGTGTTGTGTTGAGCTTTGCGCAGCAGGTATTCAAGTGTTGTATTTATGACAGTGCCAAAGGGTGGGGCTTTACCAAGTCTCCATGCTTCATCTTGCATTTACAAATCAATAGTAAGCTGTCACAATTTGAGATTTGTTTCATGTCACGACAGTAGAAACACTGTGGTAATATTTTCTCGAACAAGCCGAGCAGTTTAAGCAAGGATTTAGCTGGGAACTCTTCAGTTAATTGCACAAGTATATTTCTGCAAATGCTGCTGCTAAGGTCCTTAAATCATCTTCAGTCATTTAACAATTGCCCATCCTTGGTCTGAGCTAAGGAAGTTGCAGTGATGTAACAGCCTAAGTGCCAGATATTTTGTTATCCATCCACCTATATTAGAAGCCGTAAAAGTGATCCTGTACATTATTTTTTAACTCATTTGATTAAATGATTGATTCAACCATATCACAAGAAATATGCTCACGTGCCCATGGTGACATCTAGCCATGCAGTTAGTTGCTTTTAACCCATTAAGGACTAAAGCGCCTGTCTCAACAGCTCCCCAAAACCTAAGGTCGCCTTTGGAATTACCCTTGAAAACCTGAAGATTTCCCAGAGATTCAACATTTACAAAATTATTAATATCTCAGCCCCTGTAGCAGACAGAAACATAATTAAAGAGCTTAGACATGTGGCTTTCACACAGGCAGAATTGATCATTATTTACTGTTTCAATCGATGATGTAAAAATAATGTGTCAATGCAAGAGAAGCACCATTTTAATAAAAAAAAAAAAAATCGAGTGGTAATTTAGCATCCTCTATTCTGTTACAAAGACGTCTATATCGTCATTGTCTACAAAGCATATCATATCACGTTCGACTGGTTCCACGACATCCTCCGCGGTCTCGCGCCAACCTCACGTGCATATTCTGATGCATTAAATTGGCTAAGAGACGAAGAATTGGATTAAAAAAAGACACCGACGTATCCGCTCTCCCGGCTCTAGTGGTAGAAACGCGGTTATGCGCCCCCGTCCTTAATGGGTTGAATAAATATATACTGTATGTGTGGCAAATTAAAGGAAAAAGCACATTTAAAGATTCATAGATCAGGAAGGCAGAAAGTGTACGACACAGAGTGCAAATCTTATCTCGCAGTTCATTCTTTGTGTGTTGCCCTTTACTTGTTCATAGCTAGCAAGTCTGGTATAGATGGTGACAAAATGGAATTTTATCAGAACAAGTACTGGTCATTGGTCCCTGTAATTTTAAACTATAATATACAGCACTTATGATTGTAATGTAAAGCTTCTTAATTTTATCAATGTGACAAAATATCTCGACTCTGGCAATTACTTCTTTTTTTTTTTAAAGCATAAAAGTGCTTTCAATGTAATGACGTCTTTTAGTGCATCACTATACAAAACCCAAAATTGTTACTATTCAATTTTTCTCAGGCTGCTACAATATATACCGTATATATATATATTCCAAGTTGTTTTAGCATGAAAAAAAAAACAAAACTATCACACTTTCTTAACTGAACCTGCGAATTGAATACACTTTGCAAACGCTACGTTGAATAGATTAATATTAGCATATCTTACGACCTGTGCAATTTTCTATGAAGTTCTCTTTTGAGACAAAAACATATGAATGCATACATCATAAAATCTCTGCTCTGCCATACACTACTACCTGGAGTGTCATTTTATTTTTTGCGTGAACTCCAAATCTGTGATGCAAAAGTACACTTGCAGTATCTGCATCCAGTAGTGGAGCGTAATTTAGAAACACTGTGCAAATGGACCGCATTAGGCAGTGAGGGTTGTAGATTAGCAACATATCACTTTAAAACATTTAACCTACACCGATCATGCATTGCTTTACATTTTGGAATGTTTTTGCCCTGTGTTTTTGACATGACTATATATTGCTTCTCAGATAACCGTTTATCAAACAATGTATTTTGAAGAATCTGCTAAGAGCTCAGCAACTTGCTGTCTTGCTGCTAGACAAAGCACTGAAGCCAATGGAAGAGGGTCTTGGCAGCTACAGAACTAGTCTCTGACAGTTGGTTGACAGTCGGCCTACAGAGTATCATAGTGACCCAATTTATCATCGTCATCCCAGCTCACAGTCCCTCCAACCCTGCTGCAGGAATGCTAAAACTGTACAAATTGTATTTTATCGGATATATGACATTTCAGTTGAAGATACTGTTTTGATTGAGCTGTATAGTCTTTTGTACAAAGGGATTTCATGACTGTAATTAGACTTGCATTCATTTTACTCACTGGAGAAGAACATTTTGTTTGCTGGATTCTTTTAACCACTGTTTCCAAGCCTTGTAAATGATAGGGAATATGCCATTTATTTAATAGTCCCCCCTTTATGTTATGAAATACTGGTCGCATATAGCTGTTGTAAAGTTAACAAGAGATATTTATGATTTGTTTGGTTGTCATTTGATGTGTAAATATGAACAGACTGTATATGTATTTCCATGGCAGTACTAACAAGCTGTGTTGTGTGATATAGTGAATTATCCCTTTGCTATCTTTTAATATAAAACTGCATTTCAATGAACTTCTTGTCTGACTCAAATTTTTCCATCTTTTGACATTTAAATTATTTATTTCATTGATTTTGTATTTAAAAAGAACTATCACCTCACACAGCGTGATTTGCAC
Source organism: Filicampus tigris (assembly GCF_054856515.1). Classification (NCBI taxonomy): domain Eukaryota; kingdom Metazoa; phylum Chordata; class Actinopteri; order Syngnathiformes; family Syngnathidae; genus Filicampus; species Filicampus tigris. Next base: position 6,972,957 of record NC_141219.1, read on the forward strand.
TGACTGCAAAAAGGTTATTAGCTCCCTGCATGAAGTTATTTGGTGAAATTAATACACTGCTTTGAAGATAGGATATTTCTTAATTCATCTAAATTAAGGAAATTGTGAAGGTTTGCTGGAGGTCAAAAACTGTTGCGATAAACCCGAGCAACAAACAATAATAGATAGGTAAATAGAAATATGGGATTTCCCACCTTCCCCGAATGCAGCATAGGTGACGTTTTGATTTAACCAATCAAGCGTAACTTTTCAGTCACGTGAATAAATGTGGCCAATAAACGTCGCCACGGCGTTTGAGCCTAATCCAGTGTTACCAAACATTCCAAGTGAGGCGGAAGAGTGGATTCAAAGTTTACGATTTGAGAATGCAATCGGTTAATTTTTGAGGATTGTATGTTTGGGTAAGTTTTTATTGTACACAGTTCAAGACAGAATTGCGTTTTCAGCAAATATGACGAGAGGGATATGTTCGTTTACGGATTTATACGGTTTACATCAACGGATGCGAGGGAATGGCTAGGCTCGGCCGCTAGCTAGCTCTTTTGTTTGTTCGTTTGTCCTGAATGAAATTTTAAAGTAAAACGGACAAGCATTAATTTACCTTGTTATAATGACTCATTGTACATCCAAACAACAGATTGTAATATTCCGTCAACTTTAGTCTGAGGCGTTTTAATTCACGTTCACGTTAATTCACATAAGTGACGCACATGCAGCTCTCCTGTAATTAGCTTACTAATGCACGAAACTTTGTCACGGCGTGGACAGCCACGTGTTTGACTATTTTTAGGTGTTCCATAAATGTTGCTCTGAAGTATTAATTTCATTGGGCAAATTTCCCCTGACTGATCCTTCGTATTTCCTTTTTAAAGGTTAAGATTCCACAATCTGATAGCACGTCGGGCACCACGTGGAAGTCAACTGCAACATAATGAGGTTCTTAAGCTTTTTATTGCACGGCAAGTTTTCCTCTAGGACCAGTACTAAAATAACAGCTGCAAAAAGAATCCATCATCTTTTTAGAGATGGTGTAAATGGCAAATTGAGCTTTTCTTATTTGCATGCGTGCTTCTTTACCTGAACTAATTAAAGACGAAACTTGAACTGAAAAGCCCGGGAGTGGATATGAGAGTGATGAGTTGCACTTAATCAGTTGGGGTGTGTTGCAGTGGCATCAACACTCCAATCTGATTCTACCTGATGACGCACGCTGTGCACAGGGGCCATCTGACTCAACCCTCCCATTTAAAAAAAATAAAAATAAATAAAAAAATTCTTAAACATTTTTCATTCATTGAGGCTAAACCGGGGATACAAATTACTGGTATTTTGAACTAAGGCCTTTTATAGACCACAGATAACTATGTGCATCTTTCTTTTTTATTTATTTTTGTATCAGGAGGGGACAGATTTCTTTGCTTTGATTCATCGGCGCAAGAATTTTTTGGAGCCTGATTTGCAACTTGGTCTGTGAGGTTTGTATTACTGGTTCCTTTTCAATGTAGTCAAGTTGACGAATAAGAATGTCTGCCACATTCGGAAATGAACAAATCCAGAATAACGTTAGATGTTTTGTAGTAACCTGACAAATATATTTACTACTGGGATGTGACGATATGGAGTTGCACTTGGAGTTGGGTCACTGAATGCAGTGGCACAGTTGGCCCACCCTGATGACCAGTGGTGACACAAACTGTGCACAGGGGCCATCTGAGTCACTCCCTAACCTTGCCAAAAGGTCATTTGTCAGTGCAACAGTTTCTCAGGACTTTTTCTGGAGTGCAGCCACAACTTTTAATGCCAGCATCCCCTCAGATCAAACAATTTTAAATGCAATGGTGGTGCATTCAAGAAATTTACAGAGACGCCAGTCTGCAAGAAGGTGAGGGAGAAAAACTGTTCACTCCAGGCATCAAATTGAAAATGAGAACTTAATCTAATCTTGTTTTTGTAGTGTATTTGTTTGAATAGAAGATAAGACAAATCACTGTATTGTTTTTGTGTTACAAAACATCTTGACATTGGGGTTTGTAAGTCTGTTTACTCCTTTGCAGTGTTGCTATTATCAGACCATGCCGCTTAACCTGTCTTCAATGTCTCCCTTTTTATTTGAGGTTGCGAAGCTCTAGGCACAGGAAGGGAAGTCGGATGCGTAAAGGAGTCAAGGGGACCGAGACATTCCTTCATCCTTGCCCTGCTGCCAGTAACCATTGCATCAAAAGCAAACTCTGCTCCTTCACGCACCGCAGCTGGAAATATTACCGCACTTACCTTTTATTAGTCTGTGAATAAAGATTTGGACAAACTCCTGGCTTGGTTTTGTCTTCAATAACCTTAGCCCAGTGAGCTGCTTGGAATGTTCCGTTCTTTTGTTGCAATTATATGATCGCCCACAAGGGGCCAGTAAAACACCAGCCATCGTGAACAGACAGCACCTGACAAGTCTTCTGCTGGACTTGTTAATAACATACAGGTTCAAGTAAATCAGACATATGTTGGGCTATTTAAGGGACCCTTAATATTCGACTGGCCACGATTGATATTCTGAAATCGTATGGTCTGTTTGTATTGGAGAAAGGTATTCCAGCGTGAGTGAAAGGTAATTTAAACCGTTTTAATCTGCTACAAAAAGGTCCCTGGAGGCATAACACGAGAATGGGGCTCTACTGCGTTCGCTTGTTTGACTCAAATGTACTTTTAAGGATACAACTTTTCAGAATGCTTACTTACCAGCAGTCGGTATAATTACTTTTAAGTTAAGGAATGCATTCTTTTTAACCTATTGCACGTTACTTTAAGGGAACTGATTTAAACCTGTGCTATTGTATCTCAATTCAATTATCTCTGTGAACATTTGGTGAATGATAAATCAGTAATATTTCGTTGGCGTCAGGCCAAAACCTTTCACATTTGAGTGATTTTCATTCTGTTCAGAAAAAGATACTATTGATCAGTCCACGCTTATGGGTGGTATTTTTACGCATTATTGACCAATCTGAAGTGTTGAAAATGGCTTGCTCTTTTTCATGATGCAATGCTAACAGGTTCGTGGAACAAACCATTTTTGCTCTCTCCCGAAAAGTAGGTTACAAGGTTTTGCTTGACTCCATCGATTTACAATGTATTTTCTTAAAGGTTTCAGTAATGGACTTTGAGCATGGGACTCACGTTTCAGTGGCTGATTTACCATCTTGGGTCAGTTGAGCTGTCATCCGTCACCCATCCAGTAATCACCTTGGCTGTCCGTCAAACTCACAGAGTTGGAGCAGTGCAGCACTTCTCTTGTCACACAGACCCGACTGTATGAGGTTGGGCCGACCACAGTGTCAGGTTCTGTCTGGGTGAGTGAAATTTGACGTGGTCTGTGTGGTGTGGTATCCTGCTTTTTACAGCGAAACTGCCTTCATGCAGCCCCATTTATTTTTGATTCAAGCATGACTTTTGAGGAGGCATATTTAAGAATATCATGGCTCAGCTTCAGAGAACAGGTGCTTCGTGATTGGTTGTTACCTGAGCCCTGAGCAACTGTGATGTCATTTTGAGTCGACTGAAGTGACAAAATGGCCGCCCCCTGAGATGGCTAAAACAGGTGGGTTTTGCTGCTTAAATCATATTTTACAAACGCAATATTAATCAGAATGCTATGTTTGGACTAGTGAAGCCGCATAGGACATATTATTCCAAAGTATTTTGTGGGCTTAAGTTTTAAGGTGAGCGAAACCTGAGTGTGTTGGGCAAGGATATGGATATGTGTGTATTTTTTACTTCATGAAACCTCGACAGTGGATGCTATGACAATGACTTTTCAGTTACAGAAGTGGTTGCTAGCATGCGTAGGTGTGTGCATTTGCACGTGCGCGTGTGCGGATTTTTTTTTTTTTTTCTGTGTTCCAGTCCAGCCCTGCCTTGAATATCAAAATACAACTTGGTAGACTTAACCTGCAACACTGATGATAAAATATTGAGTCACTGATTCATAGAAAAGCATACTAAACTAAAAAAAAAAAGTAGCTCTTTTTAATAGCATAAAGATTGTAAGCTTTTCACATTTTTTATACACTGCTCTTATTATCAAATGAAGTTAGCCACGTGATGCTTAAATAACACATCGGGTCATAGCTTGATTCAGTAATTTCCATTTATGTGCTGTGTAATAGCCTTTGATTCCCAAGTTTGTGCAGTGCTGCAAAGAACCCCAATCACATTATGTGAATTCAAACATCTGTTCAGAAAATGACAAAGTAATTATTTTTACAAATTGATTCCCCTAACCCCCCAAACTGTCATTGAATAAGAGTTTTATCATTAAGACAAATACGGGGACGCGCACTAAAAGTCTGTCTGGTTGCTCCTCAGTGAATCAGTTTGAGGTTAAGTGGTATACGGATGTGTTTACCGAATAATCAGAGCACCTATTGCCTTTGGCTGATTTCTGCTCACCTAATAAAAGCAGCATGCAGCACATTTCTATCTGGCTCAGTGGCGGTGTAGGTGTTCACAGATCCACAAGGGAGCACAGAGATGAATAGTGAGAATGTGTTTATTTCTCCTCAGGAAAATTTGATGAATATTGGCTGTGTACTGCTTCATACATATTAGGTTTATCTTCATTTTCAAGGATTGTGTCGAATAAAAGCAACAAACACATTCTATAGAGAAAGCACTGTGAAATCCTGAAGTACCTCCTCATGCCAAAATGTGTGGCGATTTCTAAATCATTTATTGTTTGTGGCTAGTATGTGGCACCTTGCCTGTAACCTGTACACAATTGGAACGTTCCATGTTTGGTGGGTTAAGGTAATATTGCATCACATTGGACACACATTAGAACACAGATCAAAAATCCCATCTGTAGTCTTACTCCCTTTTTTGACTGTCAGTGCTGTTTATCCACTCTTCAATAGGAGGATAAACTCCTTTCACGGGTAGCGGGAAGAGAGCTAAAACTTGTCGGATTAAATGCGATGGGCTGTACATGTGGGAGACACATAGGAGGGAAGCTATGGTGTGCTTGGAATGAAATGTGTCAGTGTGACTGTGAAACCCACTCTGCTTTTCCCACTCGAGCGACAACGTAAAGGTTGAATGCAACAAGCATCCTACGAGGAGCTCCAAGGCACTGCTTGAGCTGACATGCCAGAGTTTAGGAGGTCTCCGATTCTGGAGCCTTCGTTATATGGCAGCCTCTCAAAAGTACAACCTCAGTCAAAAGGGGCAGCTCTCTAAAAGAGAATGTCAAAGATGAAAGAAATTATGTAAAATTAGCAACACACAACACAAACCCATGCATTATATAAGTCAGGTTTTTCAATAAACCTGTTGAGGTGTGGAAGCACTGATTTCCAAATAGTAAAAGAATATTGCTAAGCAAAGGTGGAAGCTGTTGGGAAAAAAAAAAAGACGTTTTGAAACTGTAGCTACAGAGATGCTATAGACCAGAATGGAAATTAGGACTGGTCCAAATTTAGAGACCAAAGCACCGCTCAGTGCACTCTCACATCGCTCATTTCTCACGTTGTATGTCCGCAGGATCCTGTTTTAGCAGCTGTGACATTCTGGTCTATGTAAGATTTTAAGAAAACCCCAAACGCAGGAGACAAAAACAAAGTGTAATATTAAATATTTCATTAAAAACAAAAAGGCAAACGAGGCACCGGGATAACAAAAATGCTGTAGTCCAAAAATCACAAGGATCTTAAAAAACTAAACAAACGCTCGGAAAAGGACTCGGACTTGACACTCACTCGATAACAGACAATTGACAAATCACAACAAACTGACAAGTACAGAAAGAAAGCGGGGAACTAAATACAGACAAGTTGACGAGACAACGAGGCACGCCTGGAAGCGCAGGTGGACCCAATAACCTAACGAGAGACAGACACAAGGAAGACAAGGAAGAACATGAAACTAAAGTCAAAAACCAGACTCAAAAGACAGACTATGACAGTATATCCATACAGAAGAAGGAAAGTAAAACAGTCATTTGAGAATCGTGTATTACTACAAATACTCTACATACTATATAAAAAAAACTACAAACATATACCAGAACTAATCTAAAACGAACCATTGTCAAAAAAATAAAATAAAAACTAAGAAAACTTGCTGTCACGAAAACTAACCCCGAGAAAAAAAAAAAAAAAAAAAGTCAAAATGAAATAAAAACAAACTATGATGAAAAATCTAACACTATAATACTGGCGTAAATTTTAGCCTGCATCATCGTTCACTAGTCAAAAGCAAGAAGGGCGAGCACCATTTGCAAAATTACACAATCTGCTATGAAGGAATAGTTGCTTGTTAATGCCCAATATATCAGGGATATGCACATCTGTGAATCCCATCTTTTATGCTTGGGATGTTTTGGTGTAACTAATGCTGCCAAGAGGGAAATGGCTTTCTCCCGGCTTTCACCATCAAAGCACATTCAGTAGGAACCCGACTGCAATCCAAAAATGATTTTATTTCTCTTTTATTTCATGTTTTACCTTCAGTGTTTTATAATAATGGCCCAGAAGTTATCATTTAAAATTGACCCTTTACCACTGCAAAAGCGGATATGGTGCGTACGATATAATACGTTCACAATGCAGGGCGTGATGCCTGATTTGGATTTTTATTTTGTTAAATCCAATCTTTTTGTGTACTTGTTCATGGTACAACATTTTTATCACATCATATCATCAGAGTAGCAAGGCGGGAGGAGTTAGAAATATTTTGGTTGGTATGAAGCAACGCTCCTCGATCTCCACATTTAATGAAGATAAAGATGACGTCACGTCATTGCCGTGCGTCATAAATGAAGCATCTGCAAGTCTGAATTACTGCAATCATCGCATATATCAACTTTGTGCTTCATGTTTCGAATGGGATTCAATTAAAGCCAAATGTAAAGACAATAATAACATTTTGCAGATTCACTGACGACGTCAGTAGTCTACTAAGTAACACTGTACGCACCTATGAAGAACCCTTCCTAAGAATAGGAAATCAGTACCAAGATTTGTAAATTGCAGCCGAAAAAAAGAACATTTGTAGCCGTGCAACTGTAAGTTTTAATTTTAAGTTTAATTAGTACCACCAGAATCTGAATAATTGATTTGCAAATGACCATTAACCCTCCTGTATTACGCTCGCGTTAAAACGTAGCACCGGTCCTAGGGGTGGGCAATTTGGCAAAAATATCACATCCCGATTTTTAAAAAAATAAAATCACGATCACAATTTTATCACGATTCTTTTTTTTTTTTACATCGTTTTTTTTGAAGACTAATTCGCACATTTCTGACCATTTTCCTCATGTTAAACATAAAAAACATATTTAAAATGTGTATAAAACTCTAAAAGAAAAAACATGACATTTTAAGTCAGCTAAGCTTTCTGAACAGGCTTTAATTTGAATAGTGACAATTTTTTTATCAAAATGTGCAGTGAATGTAAACATAACAGGTAACATAATGTAAACATAACACAGCTCGTAACGCAGGTCTAGTACTTTGAAAAGTCTTTTAAAGCCCTCGTTTTCCACTGTTTAATGGGAATCATGTCGTCAGCAAAGTCACTGCCTCAGTTACTTCTTTACACTGCATGCTTGTTTTTTCATATGGGGCGCTCTTGTTAAATGACAGCGTTACCGTGGGTTGCGTTAGCTTGGAGCTAGCGGCTGCCTCTGGCTACCATGTGCCCGTTTGCTTTGGCTGTCGGCGCTGACGTCCGAAACCGAGTCTCTGCAAACTTTGCAAATAACTGGTTTGCGCTTTCTCCTCCGAGGAAAAGCCAAACCAAACCGACACTGTGGATGTGGAGTTTCTTTTCGGGACCAACTCTGCTTCGTGGTGACTTTCCGCTATAGCTCCCCGCTATACAAACAAACAGGGAGGCGTTGAGTGTCACGTACCGTGCACTGTGCGTGCTGTGATTGGTTAGTCTGGCATACGCGTCAGCGGCTTTGCGCCCGCTAAACCGTTTAGAATGTGCCATATAGACGATCAAACGATCTTTCGCCTTTATGCGATCGTGAATACGTTAAACCGCTTTAACGGTCTAATATCGTCATATCGCCCACCCCTAACCGGTCCCTTATTTTTACAAATAAATACGGTCAAGGTATGCTTTATTCTACGATGGCTTTACCGTCCGATCGTAAATTCAAGTGACTTAGTGGGCCTGCTTGGTTCTCTGCTCCATGTATCACTGATGGCAACAAGCGCCGTGGAAGGAAGCAGCTAAATCGCTTATCCTTGCCACGGGAGATTTGGATACGAATAGATGTTCGCTTCACTCGTCTCCCAGCTGACATTAACCTTCCCCTTCTGCTCCTCCACCGCCTCTGAGGTCCTTCAGTGATGGATGACCTCTCCCTCGCTCACACACACCTACATTCACACACACACACTCACAATGGACTTTCTCTTCATTCCAATGCCCATTAGGAACACATCCTTATAAGCAGATTAGGTCACTCGTAATGGAAATCTGTAGAAGTGAGTCACCTAATCCCCTGATTGATGCCCTTCGCTTAGATCGGTCTTTCTTGGGGGCTTCAAATGATAGTTGCAAAATGTCTTTGGCGAGTGTTTTAGGTGTGTGTGTTCATTTCATTGTCCAGGTTGTAAGGGTGTCGCTTTATATTGGCTTGAGGTGACGAGAAATCATTTATTCCCACGTGCGACGGGTGTTGCATTTATGATTCATTCTGTGCCGTTCCGGTGTATCATAGCATCATTATTATGTCACGAATGACCCAAATTTCTCCTGCCCCGCTCCGCCTTTCTCCGGGTGAAGGAAGGAGAAGTTCTCCTTCCGCTACGATATCTGATTGCAGAGGGAGGTCAGCGTATAGATTACTAGCAGTCGCATTTGCTACGACAAGAATGTAAGCCATTGGAGGATTTCACAATCAGTTCTAAGAATAGACAATTAGCACGTATTGCATGTTTTAACATGTTCGAACGACCGTTTTGTATTTCAGTCACTTTTGTTGATCACGTCTGTATTTGGAAGTTTTTCATCCGATGCATACTGCATGCTTCACAAATCAAATGTAAATGTGAATGCCATTTAATGCTATTGGTCATTTTGGTAGCACTACCTAAGGATGAAAGTAATGTGTTTTCTTGGACGTGGATGGAAGCGTGATCACATTTAAATGTCCTCTGTGTTCATTGTTGTCAAGCCTCGTCAATAAAGCATGTGATTAAAATATGGAAAACCGATACAGAAACCATATAACGTTAAAAATAGGAACAAAGTGGAAAGGAGCATAAATTGAGCTTCAGGAAGGATGACGACTTGGTTGAAGTGGTAAATGAGAGACCATGTTTTTACAGTTTATTGACACGTTGCAGTCGGTTGATTGCCGTTAACAGAGAACGGCATTTAAAGTAAAAATAGACCCAAACATTTTTTTTTCCCCAGAATATGTTCTGTGCAGGCCCACTAGTTGAAATACGGCATTCTGATTAATATTGCGTTTGTGGAATATAAGTTAAGCAGCCAAATGTACCCACTTTTAGCCATCTGAGGGGGCGGCCATTTTGTCACTTCTGTCGACTGAAGATGACATCAAAGTTGCTCAGGGCTTTCACCTGTTTTCTGAAATGGAGCCATGATTGGTCATTAGCTGAGTCCTGAGCGACATTGATGTCATCTTCAGTCGACAGAAGTGACAAAATGGCTGCCCTCTGAGCTAGCTAAAAACGGGTGGGTTTCTCATATTCCACAAACGCAATATTAATCAGAATGCCGTGTTTAGAATAGCGGGCCTAAACAACAGGCACGGAACTGGAACAACACAAACTGAATTTCTCAAACTAAGATTGTCTTATTTTGATGTTGCGAATGACAAAAAGAAAGAAAGCACCTTGCAGTGGGAAAAAAATAAGCCATGATAGATGTATGTGTTTTTTTGTTGATGTTGCTGCTCCTTTATTTTCTGTTTTGCACTGACTAATGGCATGCACTGCCGTGAGCAGTGATTAGGATTGTTGTGACTAACTATCATAGCTGCTAAAATATCATTACTCATTAGATTGGCAGGGTGAAATTAATACAACACAAAGGATTTCGTTTTGAATGTAATCTTTGGTTGAGTTGCAATTTCAGTTCAAGTTTGCAGGCGCTGACATTGAGTGATCAGTGGAAAGTAGGAAATAAAATCGCCGGTGTCTTTGGTTTCCCTGCTTAAAATCCTATTGAGACCGCTGTGTTCTCTTCCCCATTTTTCGAGTCTTCCCGTTGAGATTAATCGTCGCATTGAGGATTATATCTCTGAGTCAGCCATATTGCTAACACGTTTTTGGCTTCTATGTCGCCCTCCAAGGGCATTGTATGAAAGTGCACAGCAAATGTATCCCTTTGAAAATGAAGGATTTCAGGTCACATGTCAGATTAAATTAAAGTACCCCACTTTGATACATTTTCAAAGGCATAAGTGGGAGGGATGGTGTATATTTTCTGGCAAGATAAAGTCTCTCAAGACCCCTGGATAAAAGGTGAACTATGCTCTCTGTGTGGACAATTCCGTGGAAAAGTGCATTCTTCCCCTGAAATGCCATTTGTGCCTTTCAAAGCGGGGAATATTGCAGCTCTGAGTACTTGCATTGTTATTTCCGCTGACCGTGTGCTGGTCTTAATCGAGAATCGAGTGGACTAAAGTCTGCGCTCAAAGAAAGATGGAGTGGGGGCATTCTTGGTCTTTACTCAACCCGGATTTAGAGAGCATGGGGCTGTGAGTCAGTGGGGTGTCATCAGCACGTCCTCCGGGCTGTAAAGGATTCGGACCGTTCATTCACGATGTTACAAGCACAAAGCTGGAATAAAATCATGGCATTGTTAACATTGAAACGCTGCTCCCCAAATTTCAGCACATCTATTGACATTTTCATTTTGTCTAAAGTTGTTGGCAAACCCATTCATTAGTTTTCTCTCCATCATAGGTGAGCTGGTTTGGGTTAGTGTTTTAAGTGCATGGCGGACATTCTTATCACACGCTTCAATAGACGATTCTATACTTTCCACTATTGTTCATCCTAAAGTGGAAATCAACCCAAACATTCTGATTAATAGTGCGTTTATGCAATATGAGTTAAGCAGCAAAATCCACCGTTTTTTAGCCATCTCAGGGGGCGGCCATTTTGTCATTTCTGTCAACTGAAAATGACATCACAACTACCCAGGGCTCAGGGAAGGACCAATCACAGCTCGCCTGTTCTCTAAAGCTGAGCCGTGGTTGGTTGTTACCCGAGCCCTGAGTAGTTGTGATGTCATTTTCAGTCGACAGAAGTGACAAAATGGCCGCCCCCCAGAGATGGCTAAAAACGAGTGGATCAACTTTTATTCCACAAACGCAATATTAATGAGAATGCCTTGTTTCAACTAGTGTGCTTGCATAGAACATATTCTTGAAAAAATTATGTTTTTGTTGACTTCTTCTTTAAGGAAATCCAATTGCAAATAATGTCCCAATGACCCAGTGTAACCTTTGTTCAGGCATGCTTCCAAGCATCTGATCAGCTAGCAGATGAGCGAGTCGCTTATTTGTTGAGGAAATTTGTCATCACTGTGTTATTGTAATATTTCATTTTTGTTGACACGTGGCTTTTTGAAATGGAAAAAGTAAACACAATCTGGCATTAGCTTATCGTGTTGCTGTGCCATTGCTTTTGATGCCACCAGAAAGAATTAAGCCTTCAGTTTCCTTTCGGGGTTTGTTTTTCTTTTTTCCCTTCAGTCTCCTCTCGAATACATTCTCGGTCCTAACTGTGGCCAATAGTCACATACAGAGAAGTAAATACAGGAGAAACCTATTATAATTTGTTTGTGGCTCGTTTTGATAGATGCCTGTAATGCAGCATGTTTTTGGCAGTTTCCCCTGGAACTATTTTAAAGTAGAAAAACCGTCTGCTCCAAACTGAGATGAGACAGAGACGGCTTGAAGCATGCAGCGGAAAAGCAGCAAAAATGAAATGAAGCAAGAGTCGAATCATCAGAATAAATAAGTACTGTTATACCAACAAGAGATTATCAACTATAAATTATTTTTCCAACATCTTATATTAAAAAACTACAACAAAACAAGAATCCTTTGTCAAACATGTCTACCTTTATGAGAAAGTGAAGTATTGAATTGTTTGATCATGATTTCATACTTTTACTGCAGAAAAGTCTTTGAAGTAACTTGCGACTGTGGTAAAAAGGGTTTAAAATGCACGTTCTCAAATTTCTTTGCAATTCTTGCAGTGTAATTGGTGATTATAAATGCAAATGCCCTTTACACAGATTTTTGTTGTTTAATTTACTCAGTTTGTGTTCGCGCATGAAATAAAAGCAACACATGCAAATGACGTCCATTTGCGCCACGACATCCAAGCGGCGCCGTTTAAATCATGTTATTCAAATGCCGGAGTAACACATGTTCACACACATGTAAACGGGTTATTCCCAATGTTTCATAAATCGGAATTTTAACCTCAACCCCAATATTGGCTGCAATGTAAATGTAGTCAGAGTAAGGGGGCGGCGCCAGAACTTGGCTAATGGGTGGGCCTGAAAAAATCAGGTCGGGCCTGAATATTTCTCTCACTGAGCACAATCCTCCTATCCCGACACATCGTATATTCAAATAAAATGACAAACTTAATATGAACTTCAGATCTTCCTTAGACAACAAAAATTATCCCATTCTTAATATTCAATAAAATAAAAAATAATAATAATTTAATTTAATAATAATTTACTAAAAATGTAAAAATATATATTTTTTAATAAATTCACTTGGTGGACAGTCTAGTCCGTCAATCTGGGTGGGCCTCTGCACCGCCTCGGACTCAGAGGAAAAATTTCATTGTCTTAGCATAGGCGCCAAGACGGAACAGTTCAAACGTAAATGAGCTGAACTTGTACGTGACCTCAATTTGAAAACGCATGACACCTTGTATTATTTGACATCATTCATTACAACTACCTAAATTGGTCATTTGTAGTCCCGAGATGGGCATAAAGGTCTTACAGACAAGGCTGATGACTCCAAAAGGTCTGAAGCAGCACCAGTTACTTGTACCATCATGTACCCCCTACTTCATTTGAGCAGGACCTTCAGTGACGGGCAAGACAACTTGCCAGCATATTGTTCGTTAAGAATTTAAGCAGATATTTGACATTGCCAGTCGATCACTGTAGATCCCAATTTCCTCCGAGAGCCTTGAATTCCCCAGAGACACTTTATTAAAGGGAGAGATTTATCTAATCTGGAGTGAGGAGAGATGATTAAACCTTCCATTGTCAGGGAGATTGACTGTGTCACATCAGGCATCACGTCAGAATTTAAGACCGCACTGCTCGATATGTTATCCTCTTAGCTCAGCACTGTTCGCTCATTTTATTTTATATTACTTTCTTTGCTCTTTCATTTTGCACTGACAGAAGCAAGAATTAATCACTACTACACATCCTCCTTAAATATGTCATCAGTATTATTAACATTTTTGGAGTATTTATAGTGAGGAAGGTACAGGGGAACCTCCCTGGTCAAACACAGCAGATTTTGCTACATGTGGACCTCCGACTTGGTCAGATTTTGAAAATATTTCACAGTGGGAAATAATAAAATTGGAAACTGCTAACAGAGGAAAAATCATATGATGCTGATGGTGAAGAGTTTTATGTGTTGGTCTTTCAGCAAAGACGTTTTAAAGTTTTATTTCAACTTGCAATAATAGCGACAAATTGAAATACCATCAAAAACAAAATAACCGACAGTGTACTTGAACGTGTCTCTTGAATGTGCTTCAGTCCACTTCAGGAGAATCTGAACACTTTGGGTCCTATTTTTATCACTGGAGTAAATAGTACGGCAACGGGTTCGACCCAATGCTGTTCATTTCACAGATGAGCGCAGCCCAACGGCCCGGCGAGACTGAGGTCAGCGCCGCTGTGGGAGTGGTCACAGTCAACTTCAATCACGGTCAATCAAAGCGATGGTCTACATAGTTATGAATGAAATATGTTTGCGTTAAGACCAGTTTGTCACTCCGGCAGGCACACTTCCAAGCAACTCCCGCCCAACTTGGCGGGGAACAGTCGGCCAAAATTGACAAAACACGCACGGCCAGCCTTGCGCAGATAGGAAAATCAGGATCTGTCAGCTTTGGCACCACGGCGCAGATGCACTTTCTACGATAATAGAGGCCAATGTCTTCAACACAGACTACATTAGAAAAAAAACGCACATGAAGCAGATGGGTCTGATTGACACGATTCAGGCTTATTCTGTGAGTGGAACAAAGCCTTTTTTTTTTTCTAGGTCAAAAATGAAGTCAGGTTATGCGAAGAGTCACATGCTCCTGCCTCACAAATAAATACACGATTAAAAACATGAATTCACCTAAAGAAACACATCCATGTACAAAGGGGAAATTAACACACAAATAGAACAAAGACGATAAACCTAAACAGCAGAGGCCCCGCCTAATCTCTCTCAACGATAAACGCACAATGGGATTTTGCTGCTGAAAGGAGAAAAAAAAAATCAAAATGACTTTACAGTATGTCTACTGTGACAAAAATGACATATTTCTATTTTCCAGACTTAAAGTGGAAGTCAACCCCAAGGCCCACTAGTTGAAACACGGCATTCTGATGAATTTTGTGTTTGTGGAATGTAAATTAAGCAGCAAAATGCACTCGTTTTTAGCTATCTCTGGGGGCGGCCATTTTGTCTTCTGTCGACTGAAAATGACATCACAACTGCTCACAACGACCAATCACGGCTGACCTGTTTTCTGAATCTGAGCCGTGATTGGTCATTGTGAGCAGTTTTGATGTCATGCTCAGTCGACAGAAGACAAAATGGCCGCCCCAGAGATGGCTAAAAACGAGTGGATTAACTCTTATTCCACAAACGCAATATTTATCAGAATGCCCTTTTTCAACGAGTGGGCTTGCATGGAATATATTCTTGAAAAAAAAAAATGTTTGCGTTGACTTTCGCTTTAAACTGGTTGCTGCTTGTGTACGTTTACGAAGCTAGCGTCCTAATATCCCTTATGGTTAGTTTCTGTTGATATCCTCAAATTTCTGTACTTTTGTTCATAAAGTCTTGTACAAACAGTAGATTGCGTTACCTCCGCTGTGAAAATTGAGTATTCTGAGAGTTAAGTGTTGGGAAGACTCAGGGCAGTTGTAATTCAGGTAGTCTAAACAGTCTTCTTTCAATTACAGTATGTTTTTGTGTTGATAGGAATAGATAAGAAAAAATATGAAGATGAAATCGTTTTGCTTATGAGTCAACCGTTTCGGATTACCGCGACCTGGATGGCTGAGAATTTAATCTTATAATAATGATGGCAATGGCGATAAAGAATGACTCACAGAACCGAACAAGATACAATATTTAATCCAGATTGAAGTAGGAAAGGAGAACGGTTGAATGCATGAAGTGATTAGTCTGGCAGGAATTCTAATAGGACGTTGAAGGTGAAAAGTCCAAATCCCCGCAGAGGCAGGAGACGAGTAATAGAGACAGCCAAAGCCAACATCTTCAGGGATCAATGTTTTGTAATCCCGGACACATTTACGCATTAATGACATTGTAACCTCTCAAGACTTTTTTTTTTTTTCTCTCTCTCGAATGCCCCATCCTGGCTGCCTAATCACTTGCTCACTTTCATAGTGCTGTTGAGAATCTAAACCTGCCAGGACTGTGGAAATAAGATATAGCCGCAGAGTCTCCTTCATTGATAACTTTGACTTAAGTTCTAACTTCTAATGACCTTTTTTTTTTTTTTAGGGAAGAAGATGAACCTGGTCTGGTTGGTCACTGTTCTGACTGCTCAACTGCAACGGTGATGACTCAGGTAAATCTTGCCGTGGGCCCTCACCGTAGAGAGAAAATGTACCAGCATCCATCGCAGACATTGTGAACCACCACACCTGCCTTTTATTTCATCCTAATAACAGCGGCATGTGTATCTTTACGCTGTGTGAAAGATAATTTGCTCAAGATATTAGCCCCTATAAAACTGACTATGGTACTTGCTGGTACATTGTAGCCAGGTAGATTGGCAACGTTAGAAAATGCCATTTGGCTGAATAATATGTTCATTATGTTCCAGAAATGGTCCTTTTCTGCATTCCTGCGTCCATTACTGACCAATAAGAGAAGAGAGGGAGGGAGCTGCGCAAAGTAATCCCTGGTAAGCACAGCCATTTTGCTTTAGATGAACTAAGAAAATGGCTACTCTATGTATATATTTATTCTTGACAAGTTCATTCATTACTTAATGAGAGCCTTTGGCTGGTAGTCAAACCCCCAGTACAGCAAGGGTATCATTTGGTGCCCATACACTTAATCATGGGTTTCTCAATAAGTGAAAACGTCACTCATTGCACTTGTTTAAAATTGGCCTAATTAAAAAAAGATGATAAAGAATAAAATGGCCACCAATGTCATTGAAACACAAACTAAAAAAAATTCCTCACTCAGTGAAGCAGGTATGCCCGGAACGTCGCTTAAATTGACCCAGTAGCTAGTGTGACGAACAATCAAATAAACACATGCAAATGGACCTTGAAATTCAATACAATCCCGACTCAGGGGTTACTTTGAAGCTTTGAGTTTTTCTGAGTTGATTTGAACTCGTCTGTTATGATGCCAAATTATTTGACTCTGCCCATGTACGCTGATGATAGGGTTAGTGTTGAAATAAATGAGCTCAAACTACCAAGGTCTGTGTTCAGAAAGTCAATAAGTGCAGTTTGCCTCTCGGGAAGAAAAAAAAAATATATATAAATAAATAAGCAGCTGCGCTCCAGCTGGTTTCAGAAGAAGGTCTCAATCCGTGACACACCCCAAAACAGACAAAGGCAGCACAGCTCTTAATAATACACACAGATCATTTTGCAACGATTCAGTCCACAGCCCTGACAAATTGGAAACAAATGTGGGCCGCACTGCATTCTCCAAAGAACCCAGTGTCAGAGGAGTGTTGCAGCTTTAGTCAATAGCATTTCACCTTAAGTGTATGACCTAGTCAATTACTCCTAGATTGGGCAACATTTTTCGGGGGTATCTCTTTGATAGCCGATAACAGTCACCGCTTTCGGTGAAAATGCATTCGATAAATAGTTGAAGAAAAGTCTCGTCCACCGATTCAGAAACCAGGGTGTCGTGAAAAAAATCATCAGAGGTCCTGTAGGCAATCATCGAATTTCACTTAATTTGTCAGGAAATGATTATTTATTCATACATCTTTGTGTATGTATCGATGCCGGTGACATATAGTGACAGGCAGAACAATGCGGCACCTTTTCAGTGGCAGATTGTAAAATAAACCTGCGCATCCGCCTGTTGCTATTCATACAACAGATGAAGTCATATGACAAAAACATATGCACATGCCTCGATGAGGCACCAGACAAATCACGCCTTAAATGACCTACAATGACGATGACAATACACGGACTTCCGTTTCCTTTGCCAGGATGTGGTTCGCTGGTGTTTTATGGATGAGACAAAGATGAACCAAAGCGATAGCTGGGCTAAAGCTCCGCAAAAGTAAGGATTTGCTCCTGATCCCCACATATAAGCTCATCCGAGATATATCGAGGTTAGGCCATGGCGAGTACTTGCATGGGTTCTTCCAGGACTGGCTCATGAATCTTCATGGGACTCAGGAGGCCGATTTCGATATCCGGAGATGAAAACTAAACTATTGATCTCTTGTCTCATTTCATCTTTTGATGTCAAACCAAAATGTTTTTAAGTCTACAAATATAAACTAATTGCCCTCACTGCTCTATTACTTATGGACAGACACGTATAGAGGAACAATAAACTATGATTGAAATAAGAATTTATGGTGCAAAATATATACGAGGATGCCCTATATGGTCTTCCCTTGAATGTTTTTGGTGTTCTTGAAAAAATGTTTGAAAAAAAGTAATTGTGGCTTCGACGACATCCCAAGAAGCATTATCCCTTCAAAAAAAAAAAGGAGGGCCAATCTGTCTGTGCTCCTCTGTCCTGTGCTGTTAAGGATTGCAGGGTATTAAAAAGGATTCAGCACTCAGTCGGGGCCCGTCGTATTTACTGAATAAGTACTCGGGGCACTGATGGAAAGGGCTGGAATATATACCACACGGCGAGAGACAGAGAAAATGTTACATTTAAAAAAAAAAAAAAACACAAAAAAAAACCACAGCAGTAGCAAGTGTAGTTTTTTTTTTTTTTTTTTTTCAGAATTACAGAGGCAGGTGACATACAGCAAATGGTAATCCAGAGACATAATGCAATGTCGAAAGTGTAGTGTGTCAATTTTGATGGACAATAAAAGTAGAAGCTGCCATTTGTGTGCAGGCAGATTGAGTTGGTTGTCAAGGTATCCTACCAGGAGCTTTAAAATCGTTTACTTTCAAGTGCATAGTCCCCTGCCTTATCCATATCTGAAAGTGCTTTCTCAGTGGGAATGGCGCCGTTATAGAACTAGCCTGTTGTTTTTTTGATTGAACGTAGAGCCGCGGAAACTCATGGTACATTCAGATTTGATCAAGTACAACATTTCAATGTACTTTAATTTTGATTCATTCTGTTTTGATGATTAGTAAGCATATTTTGTTGACATAGCTTTAATCATACAGCGTGTATATTTGCCTTTGATCCGTAAGTGGAATTGGGCCATCGGTGTTTGAATACCTTCGATATCTTAACCTGTGCGTGTACGTATGGTTAGCGTCCCGCGTCGTCAGCGCTCAGTTCAATTCCCGTAACACGACTTAAGACATTCCCCGCGTCCGCACCGCATGCGGTGTCTTTCTCGACAGCATATGAAAATAGTGGGGCACCAATCAATTCATTATTCAAAGGCACAAAGTATTTTATATTTGGGCATATTTAATTTGCAGTACCAGCATCAGATCAATTATTAATATTACATTTCATGATATTTATTATTTTGTAGGTGTTGAAAACGTCCGGTTTGAGAGGGTGTTTCCAAAGTTGACCTTAGGCTTTCGAGAGATGTTTAGCCAGGTGCTTTAGGCCTAAATGGATTAAAGTAGTTTGTGCATTCGTGGGTGCCAACCAGGGGCGGAGCCATGGGTGGGCCTGGGTGTGCACAGGCCCACCCACATTGACAGACTGCCCAACCAGTGAGATTCATGAAAAAAATATACTTTTACATTTTTTGTAAATTATTATTCAATTATTTTTGAATTTGTGTCTCGTGTTTTTTATTTGATTGAATATTAAGAATGGCACAATTGTGGTTGTCTAAGGAAGATCTGAACTTCATATTATTCAGTTTGTTATTTTATTTGAATATACGATTTGTCGGGACAGGAGGATTGTGCTCAGTGAGAGAAATCACCCTGATTTTTCCAGGCCCGCCCATTAGCCACATTCTGGCTCCGCCCCCGGCTGCCAACTTTATTTAATAACAAGCTCTCGTCATGCCAACACAGAACACCAATGGAGAGTTAAATCTCCGAAAAATGACTGGATCCACGCTAGTACACCTTTTTATTTTATTTCAGAGCTACACTACAGTTTTATAAATATTTGTGATTGTCATGACAGCAGACTAAAAACTGTGATTCCAGTTTGGTCAGCCTGTACAGCTCTCATATTTCGACTTGACTCTCGCCAGGTACCAGATTGCCTTTCAACCAGGCCGCAAAGCTTTGGCAGCAGGTTTTAAGCCTGGGCAGCAGAGAAAGCTATGTGCATGATTTCATAGAGGCCGCAACACTGCCAATTGTCTAGGGTAGTGATAAAACCGAGCGACTAGCTTTTGCTGACAAAAAAAAAAAAAAGTGAAAATAAATAACTTGTACAATCTGCTTTTAGTCCCAACTATTTTCATTCTTCGCCGGACCAACTCATTTACATTTCTTTAGTGTAATCGATGGCTCCCTTTCCATAATGAAACACTCAGCATGAATCTATCCGAAATTCAACACATGCTGTTGGGAAATTTCATTGCGGTCCCCATCTCTATGGGGTTAATTGACTCTTAGAATCAATTTCTACTCCTTGTATGTCTCTCTTGCCAAAGCCGTATCAATATCTCTTCATTATCCCGGCAAACAAAACCGTCATTCCAACCATAACAATCCACATAATAATTTGTGTACCCGTGCTGCTGGTAAGACCTCCGTCTAGACTCCAGTGTACACTGAGGTGTCATCAGTTTCCAGGGGCTGCTCTCCATCTGCTCACAAAGATAACACATTCAATTTCATTTATGCTGCAAGCTGAGCCACGGTCCTCTTCTGCTCTGTCTGTGTTCGAGGTACAAGAAAAAAGACAAGAGCGGGATGTTGGAGACAAAATCCCAAAAGGCACTTCAGTCTGCTCACACACTCACCGAATAATTAACTACTTGAAAGATATGCAAACTGTACAAACTAAGATGTGCTTCAGTCACATGTTTGCGGCGAGCTCAAATCGCATTGGCTGTCTAACACAACAAAAAGCACATGCCTCGTCATTTGGAATGCAGCGTACAGAATTTTCAAGGTGGAAAATGTTTGCTTTGTTTTTAGCATCAGCAGTCTGAGGTCGAAGTCTTCTTAAAGGGGAAGTCAACCAAAACATTTTCTTTACAATATGTTCTATGCGGCTCCACTAGTCCAAACGCAGCATTCTGATTCATATTGCGTTTGTGGAATATGAGTCGAGAAGCAAAATGCAACCAATTTTAGCCATCTCAGGAAGCGGCCATTTTGCCAGTTCTTTCAGCATCTTTCTTACGGTTGCAGTAAATTTAGTGTTGCTTGTTATACGTAGCAGTGCAGGATTTGGCAGACGTCGTCCGTTCTACAGATGGTTTTACTCTGTAACATACTACCGCGACACAATATTAGCAATCGACGATGACGTTGTCGTCTGCTACCAGTGACCGAGACGATACGGATTACAGCCGAAATGGGCAAGACGAGATCGGTCTAACAAAAAAAAAAAAAAAGATTTTTTTTTCCCCCGTACAAAAATTGTTATACGGTGTACAAAATTTGAAATGATCAAAAAACGTATAAGTTGACAGGTATGCAATATTGTAACGAATTTTTTTTTTGTTGACTTCCCCTTTAAATTTGTTTGATGGCTGACAAATGCATCAAAGCCACCAACGTGCTTTTAGTGGAACCGTGTGAGCAGGGGCGGAGCCATGGGTGGGCCTGGGCAGGCCCACCCAGATTGACAGACTGCCCACCCAGATTCATGAAAAAACCTACTTTTACATTTTTGTTATGCTTTTTTTTTTTATTTCATTGAATATTAACAAAGGCAGAATTGTGGTTATGTCAGGAAGATCTGAACTTCATCTTATGTAGTTTGTCGTTTTATTTGAATGTGTCGGGACAGGAGGATTGTGCTCAGTAGAACTATTCGGGTCCACCCTGATTTTTCCAGGCCCACCCATTATCCACGTTTGGGCTCGGCCCCTGCGTGTGAGCAGTCCATTTGTGCTATGCAATTGATCAATACACCGAGAATCCCAATTATTAGCTTTCACTTTGCATTATACGACTTGTGATGTCCGAATGACCCTTTTTTTTGGTTTTGTTTTGTTTTTTTCTTACAGCATCATTTTTATCGTTATGATGATTCATTTTGGTGGCGGGGCGGTTGGGAATCACTGCGACGTAAATGATGTTGCCTCAGGATCAATTCTGAGCCACCATAAAAACGAAATAAACAAAACGAAAAACATTTAAGACGCCCATGTTTACAAGTTCCCCTCAAGCTCCAGTCGCACTGTTTGACAAAAGGTTCCTTTGAATTAGTCAGTCGCAGCAGACACAATGCGCTTGTTGAGGCGCACTGGATGACCACTAGAGGAAACAGTCTTCAGGTGTCCCCGTTGATTTTTCAGACCCATTTTCGAGAACATCAATTTCTATGTGCGTGCGTGATAGTGAGGCTAGTGGAGCTTGGCTTTTTTTTTTTTTTTTTTTCTAACATCCCCCTCCCAATTCTAAAGACTATTGTCCTCCATCAGGCACTGCAGGATGTTATCAGCCTCAGCCAGGCCCTCCTACGAATTTGTGTGTGTGCGTACCCGTGTGCCAGAGAGAGAGAGAGAGAGAGAGAGAGAGTGCGCAAAGGTCTGCTCTGTGAATACGACTGGCACGGATACCTCAACTGTCCCTGAACACTTGTGCCAGGGAGCCCGAGGAGAGACACCAATGAAGAATACTCACAAATGCACGTGTATTTATTTTGATCTTCTTAAATAAGCAGTAAGGGTTTCATTTGTTTTTCTTTCTTTGGAGCTCCACTCTTTCATGCGTGATGTCAGCGGTGGCGATTGCGTGTCAACCACAAGCAACCTCATCGCACTTTGTTCACATGCACGTATGATTTACATTGTACTACATGAAATTGCGGTGTCAAGCACGGAGGAGGAAGCATGTCTTCTCTTATCAGCTGAAACGGAAATATCACGAACAATAAAACAGCATGCTGAAGAAAACCTACAGTAATAAATGTATTATTTTCTTCTTAAAGTCATTGAAGGCTTCAAAATGTTTACTGGCATGGATGTGAGTGTGAAGGGTTGATTGTTGTTTATATGTGCCTTGTGATTGGCTGGCAACCATAATGAAGGTAATTGCTATAGAAGATGAAAGGATCACTGCCAGACATTTTCAGACCGTCTTTTACCCTAACGTTTGAAAAAATTTGAAAAAAATACAAAATAAATTCCCCGGGATTTAATGTGAAGACACATAAATATGTCTTCAGCAGTGAATGAGTTAACAAATGTTTTCGGGGGCCATGTGACTGTGATCCCTCAACAATCAATCTAAATAAACACGTGTAAATATTTCCAAGAATTATTGTACTGAAAATCAGCCTTTTTATATTCGATTTTTTTACCCCCCCCCTTTGAATGATCGTTGCATTTGACTTTCTCCTTCCTAATGCCTACAGCATGTTCTGGTGACATTTGGTCACATTTCTTTTGGTCTCATTGCAGCCTTTGAGTCAGCAATTGGCGTTTGAGAAAGTGCGCCGTCACACTCTGCTGTGTTCGCATCCAAATCTTCAAAGGCAATCAGTGTGAATGTAGACGGATGTAGTGAAAGGGTTTGGAGGCTGCAGCCCGTCATGTCTAATATGAATCTGTCAGGATATCGCAGATCGTCTATTGATCAACCAAACCTGGCACACTTTCTGTCTTTTGGCTCCAGACTCAAGGTCTTACGGCATGAATAACAACAACCGGCACATTGCGGGGAAATGTCGAGTTGGTGGAATGCATAACGAGCTCTTATTCAACATCTCCAAAGTGCTCTCATTTTTGGAGGAGTCATTGCTCAATGCTCATGCCTATTTTTGTGGAGTACATTCATTTGCTCTGCAATGTTTCATGTTAAATGAACGGGCACCTGGCGATCAGGTTGAAAGGAGGTCTCCGAGTGGCCACTACGCCGGTCTGTGATTTCCCAAGTCAACTTGAAAATCATCCGCCTGTGCAGGTCTACTTGCAGTTCCTTATAAATGTACTTTGCATGCCTCGACCTGCTGAAGGATTCAAGCAAATCATTTTATTCTTCCGCCATGTCAAGGACATTCAATGGGAATGAGAGGAGACACTTCAATTGGCGGTTAACCAAGTCATCTCTGTTCACGCCCACAACGGTGCAATACAATTTATTTTATTTTATTTTTTTAAATGCGCCATGATGCGCCAGCTTGCACGAGTCTGCGAAAACACCAACACCCTGTGCACAGAATTAGACCACACCTCACGCCAGAATTGTACTGGACACCAAAATAGAGCCCGGGATATTTAAAGATGCAAAATCCATCCGTTGCAATTTGTCTCAGGTTTGGTAAATTACATTGCACATGCTCAATCTGTTTTTATATACTCCTTCCAGAACGTGCAAAATGAACTGCATGGCAATTTTGCGGGTTTGGTGGACGGAATCCTGGTTGCAGCTGATTAGTAGATGAGCACCCACATCTATTTTCGTGAGTGCAAACATTTTGTGAATCCGGCCCTGAGAATTTTGAGTTCTTTTTTTTTTGGTAATGGGTGTTTGAGTTGGTTTCCCTAATTTGATGAGTCTCTCGTTCTCTCTGTGTAGCTCCTTTGTAATTGCAGCGCTATCCTAACTGTGAACAGCTGCCAAAAAGTAATACTGGCCGAATAAGTGAATTGGTTAAATCTCATAATGACAATGCACAACTTTGAACCGACTTCAAACTCAAATTTTAACGTACAACGGAACCTCCAATTTCAACACAATTCAGTCCATAGGTTAGCCAACAGCATTATGTAAAAACACCGGACCTTGACTTTGCTAACAAGTGACGGTGGAGTCTTACTGCTTTCCACGTAAGGCCGGCATCCTTCTTGACTTGATATTAGCCAACATACAAATCAAGACACATTGCAACTGCTGAAGCCACCTGACATTCAAGGTCTTTTCAAGAATTAATTAAATGTCTAGTACTTTACCTGAACAGCACTTGTGTCCCTGGGGGCTGTATGCCTTCTCAATTTAAATCTGTTTGCTTAATTAATAAACGTTACCGCTTAATAAGTTGTGACAGAGAAATAATGGTGCTGGCCACGCCGTGAGTGTGAAGGTCATGGTGGATCCTCATAGATGATGGTTTAATTTTTTGTTTTTTTTCTCAGCTGAGGCAATTTAGCCAGACTCGCATTTCCTCGCGAGCACTGTTAAAATCTGGGGTGCTCAAGTCCGGTCTTCATGAGCCCCCATCCAGCCTGTTTTCCATCTCTCCGTGCCTTGCAACACACGCGATTCAAATGGTCACGATCGTTATCAGGCTCGTGCAAAGCTTACTCATGAGCGGGCTCAGATGCGCAAACATCCACAGGCCAATCAGATGACAATGACGTCACTGCCCTCTTTGGTCTGCGTTCGAGAACCAGGTCGGGGGAGGTTCTGAAGAACGGTGCCATTGTCCCCACCTGGCCTTGAAAAAGTGTCACGGAAAAGCCACCAAAAACCAGGCCGCTTCCGGGTAGAACTCAATGGAAAAAGAGCTTTAGTGTCAAGAACTAATACAGAACAGGCCTGTTGTCATAGAGATCAGCCCTTTAGTTCTGATAAGTTTCTATTTATAGACTGGGTTTCCTGAAATGTTGGGTATTCCTATGTCTATAGTTCAAAACAAAGATGGGGAAAAAAAAGAAACATTCATCCTATTTCTGTACCGTAAAAATGAGGCAAACATTGAGACAAAGCCTAATGATGGCATTGAGAGAGTTGAAGAGAAGTAGCGAGCGCCCGAGGACTTGGTTGACCCTGGTTTTCCGAGCCAGATGAAGAACCTGAGAGTAAGGAGTTTGAGAGTGAGTTACAAACAGAGTGTGGGGCAGACAGAATATGCAACTATGCACTGTATGTAGATTACAGACTGGGAGGGCAGACTCTCGTGTGTCCCCTTCTAGTGCGGAACTCCAGAACTGCTGGAGGAGGGATCTCTCGATCCCGTAGAAACATTGGGGGTAGACCTCACTTCAATGTCTCTGGTCAAGGTGGTGACCACGCAGAAGGCATGAAGAATGGGGTGGCAGAATCCTCCTCCTCCCGGACAAGGCGTCGGGCTTGGGATGGCGGGCGCAAGGGGAGGGAGAAGTGGAAAAACAGGGACCACCGGGCCTGTTTGCTGTCCCAATGTACTCAACTTTCCACACCAAAAATGGTCGTCAGTGCTGACATTGCTCCAATGCCAACTTAACGTTGAGGATGCCCTAGTTTAGTGATAGTCGCTGATTGAAGATATGAGGGGGGGAAGTTTCTGGTCGGTTGCCACACGGTGGATTAAGACAGCCACAAAACGCATCTAAAGAATTGGAAATGAATACATTTTTAGAACCCGCAGAGAATTCTGCCAATCAAACTCAATCAACTTATTTGGCTTGGTTGGATTGTGTGAGTGTGGATGTACGTATACTATATATACAATAGTACCGGTATATAAAGTGGCAGGATTTGTCAATTTATTAGCTTGTTTTTTGCTGCTTGGCGAACAAAAAGTATTACATGAATCTTAAATCATCCTTCCCAGGCAATATAAATTCCTTTGGCTCAATCCCCAAGAGGGATTTGTTTGTTTGGTTTTAAGGAAATACGGGAAATGATGGGAGGTGATTAACGCCTTACTGAAGCTCAACCGTGCCGAGTCTCGGGAACGATGATGTCTTTCAGTGACAGTACCGAATGACTCATGCCTGGTATCTGTTTATCAACTCAACAAAGGAACAGGTTGGAGAGATGCTTGAGTATCATTCGTGAGCATTTCATCAGTTTGCTTATACAACACCGTGTTATATTTCAGATGTCGTGCAGGGCTTCTTATCATCTCGTCATCTTATTGGTTCTGTCAGGAACTGCATGAAAAATGCATACTTTGGGGATGGTACGCTGACCCCCCCCAAAAAAAAAACGCTTTCAGTTTCATAGGTGAATTCAGAATTTCTCTTTTAGAATTTAGAAGTCCATTTTTTTTTTTTTTTAAGAACAGCTTGAATTTGCACCTTAATTTGGTTCTCTTGTTTTTCTTCTATTTTGATTTCTTCATACGTGCTTACAGATGTCACAGTTGCTTAACATGAAAAAAGATTATTAAAAATTGCAATAGTTGCCATTGATTTCTGGTGACAAAACATGAATTTTAACACACACACACACAAAAAAATGCATGCTTTTCAGTGATGTACTGCAAACATTTATTTTTGCTAAGAAGCCGCCAGGTCCAGCGGGTCACACAAATTCCTTCCAAAGTACACAACCAGAAATACTTGCACAGTGCTCAGAAGTGACACTGGGTTAAATAAACACTTAACTGCTCTGTCTGCCCCCCGGTCAACAGCAGCGGTGGGGCGGTCTTGTCACTAGCTCAGCTGCACTTTTTAATTATACTCCAATTGATTGCTCCGAACGTCGATAAGGCATTTAAGCTGCTTAATCCGTGTTGCGTTAACATGAACAATGCACACCTTCTGCGGTGAGGCCTCTTGCATTTCTAACTGGCTGCCCTTTTTAAGGAATGCTGATTGAGAGACAAAATTGATCGAGGATGGATGAGTGGGGGAGGTGGGCTTTGTTGAAACTTTTGCTGAAATGATACCGACGAAACAACCTCTACTGTATGAGTCTCTCCATGTCATTTAAAGTTCTTTTTTTTTATACTTTATCCAGTTGTTTTCATCTCATTCACTGCCAGACATTTTCAGACGCTCTTTTACACGCACGTTTGAAAAAAAAAATTTGAAAAAGATATAAATAAATTCCTGGGATTGAATGGCAGGACTGTGAAAAGACAAATAAATTCGTCAATGGCAGTGAATGTGTTAAGACCGAAATACTGTATCCCTTTAGCCATTTACCCTCACACTGTAGATGTTTGTAGATGACAGTTGTTGTTGGTGGTGACCTCCGTGGCTCCAGCCTATGAATGGTAAGCGCACTTGGGTGGACCCGCCCCCTCTGGCAAAGAGGGGCACAGTCAGGATGGACGAGGAGCTCCGGGCCAACACTTACCATGACCACACGCGTCACAGCTGAGAAAACAGAGAAGTTGCTTTACAGCTGACTGACCCTCTGTGAATTGACTGACACCACCCCCCACCCCTATCTGATAAGCCCCCGTCCACCCATTGCGCTGATTGCCAGAGCCTTGTTCTCTCCAAAAGGCATTTCTTGCCTCCATCTTAACGCCCTGATACACCAAACCGACGTCGGAGGTCGTGAAGCGCCGTGGCGTCTGCATGCGCCGTCTTGTTTGGTGTAGTGGCCACCGTCGTAGCGTCGTAACCCGTCAGGAAGCGTCTGTTGGGCGTTTCAGCATGTTGAATCGGCGTCGCCAGTCGGGACATGTGGTCACTCTGATTGGCCGTTAGCTAGCAAATCAACGCTTGCAGCACCAACGGGATGTGACAAATGCGGATAAACAGTCTTCGCCGCCTTAATCTTCTGACAAGTACAAGAGCGAGGGTTGACAATGTAAGTATCTCACAATACCGTATTTCACTTGTGAAAGAACGTGAGGGTTTACTTCGCGTGGGTAGTTCATCGTGAGCGAAGAATATAGCCGAATGCATTGTTTACGTTTTTATAATCCGGCCAACAGCTTTCGGGTTGGATTTTTCTAACAATGAGAAATAGTGACTACCGCCGCCGATGGTATGGAAGGGTATTGCATCTTATGCATGCGCAGAAGGTACTTTCATGGTCAGTGTCGTTGTCGTTGCGGTGTGTTTTGCCAGCGTGACGTGCCGACAGCCGGTCGGACGCCACAGGGGGTAAACGTCTGTCACTGTTGGTGAACGTCCTTTTGGTGAATCAGGGCCATTAGACACAGCTATCCAAACAGATCTGTGGCACTCAAGTGCTCATAGAAATGCTTGGGGAGCCTGTGTTCTATTAAATCAAGAGTGTCAAACTCATTTTTTGTAGCGGGCCACATCATAGGTGTCCCTCGGACGGCCGTTATGACTGTGAACACATAAATGTAGGATCGCCTTATATTATCCAAAAAAAAGTCTTGGATAACTAGTTTTGAAATCAGAAGCCAGTAAATAGTTTGTTCAACTCTTTTTCAATGTATTTTAAAGGAGGGATTGGCAACAAATGTTTGCAATATCTCATATGTAGTGTTAAAAGTGAAGACAGGTTGTAAGAAACACGCCAAGTCAACAAATATGATTTGCCTTCGCAGGTCACATAAAATGATTTCGCGGGCCAGATTTTGCCCCCGGGCCTTGAGTTTGACACCTGTGTAATAAATGTGTTTGAGTGCAGATTTAATTAGTAAAATTACTTGTTTATCTTGACACCACAACCAAAGGTCATGCTGGGGTAGAAACAGATTTAAGGTATTTGCTTTATTATCTTTTGGCGGCTTGAAGCTCATCAGTATGAATTCATAATTAAACCACGTTACATTAAAAGCCGCAGGGTTCAAAACCTGGGGGGGAAAAAAAAAAAGTCTGGATGGTAATATACAAAAAGAATGTTGTCTTGATTGCAATTAATTAAATTTCCTCCGGCGAAATGGCCTTGGATCGTTGAGGAAAAACCTGAAAGGGTTTTTTTTAGGTTACATGCAGCTGGTGGAACAGGATTAATTTTTGCTGGATAAGTTCAGAAAACTGTATTTCTCTTGACAAAGCCTAAATTGAAATGACATTGGCCATCAGACTTTGGAACCAAGGAGACGCAGCAAATAAAGTAAACAACTAAAATATTTATTAACTGGAGAATGTCTTACGGCAAACTCACAACACAGTCCTCAAGCCAAATGACACTTAACCCTTTGAGTACAAGAACAATAAATGCACCGAGTGAATTGCTCCAGTGTGTTCGTCTATCAAAAATATAAAGAAGCAAATCAAGATCGAGGTCCAAGGCTCCTTCATTATTTTTTTTTTCAAAAGTTAGACATAATGGAGCAACACAGTGGCTTGTTTTTTTCTCTCTTTTTTTTTTTTTTTTTTTGTGAAAATGAATCGAGAACATTTTCTCTCAATGCTGAATTCAGATTTTTTTCTTCTTTCTTTTTTAATTTTTTTTATTTTTTTATGCATACATAAGTCTATTTTGTCAGATTATCATTTGCCCCATCAGGTTTGTCAGTGCAGTGAATAGTCAGTCGACGCAGATTTCAGTGTACAAACATACAGACTAGTCTAATCCATAAAGTTGCCCTAAAACAGTGAAGAGAAAAACTATGGCAGTTACTAAAAGGGTTAAGGCAAACATAGAAAAATAAATAGCAATAAAAACAATATACAACTTGCTTCTCATACTGGACTCAAAACACTCCTAAGAAGCTCTAGTTAATGAGAATTATTCACATTAGTCTTATGTACTTTACAGAACCTTTCACTTTACAATCTATTTACAGAGAAATGCGCAATCCTGTCGAAATAAAAGTCATCACTAAAAGGAACACATGATGCATGAACACAATAGTAATAGAAAACTGTATAATTTCATCATATTGTCAGTATGTAAAAACATTTACACAGAGACTTGCAACAGTAGTTTTTTTTGTTATGTTTCATATCAAATAAATCAACAGCACGCGCAGAAAAAGTGTTTTTAGTGATTTTTTTTTTTTTTTTACAAACGTCTGCGTTCGACTGCTGTGTTCAACTTCGATGTGAACGGACACCATGAACATCGCTTGTTTTTCGTCTGTATGCTGACTCGGCACAGTTAACAGATTCGGTTTTACAAAAGTGGTCGCGAGGAAGGAAGATACATCGAGATACGCTCCTCTGAGACACAAACAGATGCCACGGCGAACAGACGAGACAAGGTCAAACGCGGCGGAGAACAAAAGCGGTGGCGCACCACTCGGCATGCCGCCGTCCCCTCCGGGGGCACAATCACGCAGCCTATCACAAGATGACCCTTCAGGTTTCGCGAGGCCAACACAGCAAGGTCAAAGGAAGGCAAATTGTGGAGTTTACACAATGCACATGCAGTTCCGACTAGCTTTGTGTCTAATTTAGGTCTCTTCTTAATAAAAAAATAAATAAATAAATTAACAAATGAAATATCTGGAAGTTGTTCGGCCAAATTTGTCCACAGCACAAAAACGTGATTCAAAAATTCACGGACCACCTTATTAGGCAGGTCTATCTGCACAAACCAATGATAAATACTGTCAATACTATCAACATTTTACTGTCAGATATTTTGCAAGACAATCATTTCAACAGTTTGTTAGGAATGTATTAAATTACTTTAATGGTAATGATTGTGGTTTGTAGTTACTAAATGGGGTGCTACCAAATGTTTAACGATGTGGCCATTGACTGTATGACTGTCAAATGTTTCATTTCTTCAGATGATCTGTGGAAATATGAGTTGGGGCAAATGAATGCGCATCCGTCAGCAAGATTCATTGCAGCATGTACATTACAATCGAAACAATTATCTATATAAAGAGAATAATGTTAACACACCATATTCCTTTTTCAAGCAAATTCGACCCGTTTTTGGCTATCTCTGGGGGCGGCCATTTTGTCACTTCTGTCGACTGAAAATGACATCACAGTTGCTCAGGGCTCTGCTAACGACCAATCGTGGCTCAGTTACTGAAAACAGGTGAGCTCTGATTGGTTGTTACCTGAGCCCAGAGCAACTATGATTTTTTTTATTTTAACTGTGATTTTCAGCCGACAGAAGTGACAAAATTTCCGCCCCCTGAAATGGCTAAAAACGGGTGTATTTTGCTGCTTGCCTCATATTCCACAAATGCAATATTAATCAGAATGCCATGTGTACGCTCGTGAAGGAGCATAGAACATATTGCAAAGATTTTTTTTTCGACTTCCACTTTAAATATATACGTAAAAACGACTCATCAAAGTATTCAGGAGCAAACAACTTGCATGCTTTGTTATGCTAACTTGTTGCCATGAATGTCAATAATTTATATTTTGACTCATTCACTGCCAAACATTTTTAGACCCTCTTTTACCCTAACGTTTGAAAAAAAAAACATGTGCTGGACTGTGAAAAGACAAATAAACAGAGCTGGGCACTTGACCCTTTTTTGCTGGTCCGGCCGCGACCCTCCACCTTTGACCTGGGTACCCTTCCGGCCGCGATCCCCCGCCCATATTATATTACATAAAAATGATTAATTTCATTGCCAAACTAGTTTGCGTTGCAGCAGCAACGAGCTGCATGCTGCATGCTCTCCTCTTCTCCGTGTGGGAAACTGTATGTCATCGCACCATGTGACATAATAGACCGATCAGAGCAGCAACAATTCCTGATGTGTGCGTGGCATGTGTCGCAGACCTGTCGCCAACAGCGGTCGTGTGACTCAATGCGGCAGTTGTCGCTCGCGCTGAGACGCGAGTAGAAAGAAGCCTAAAAAGAAGCCTATCACTGAGTAGGCTGAGATGAAATTTGGCCGCCTCGCGATCACGTCAAACGCATGAGAGCCGATTAGTGGGCCGGACTAAAATGCACTTCCGGCCATGCTTAGTCCAGCCATTTAAAAAAAATTGTCAACCCCCACCCCCCCAGCCGCAAAAATGGGCATCCGGCCGGGCCGGAGGGTCCGACCGGTAGGGACGGACTTGCCCAGCTCTTCAAATAAATTTGTCAATTACGGTGAATGAGTTAAAGTTGTTCCAACTTAAATTCCTGTTTTAGCTCCAAAAAATATAAGTTGTGTTTTTTACAGTTTTACAGTGTTGTGGCCAGTGACAACATAAGTTCAAGGATCAAGTAAAACTAATGATATCCACTCAGCTCTGAAAAGTGTTGTATATTTCTTCTTTTACTGTCAAGCCTACTGAATTACCGTCATTTGGCCAAAAGGTGATCCGGGCAAACCAGATGTTTCATTGCATGGTCCAAGAGAATGTTACACAAATATTTCATTCCAGTGTCTGTGCTTGTACGTAAAACTGCGGATACAGTGCTGGAAATCCATCTTACTTCTTGGGGGGGGGCAAATCTTACTGACAGCGACACTCTCAAAGTGTGATGAAAGGGGCACTCAAGGGAAACAAGTCCTCTCAAGACAAACATCAGTATGATGGAGAACAGGACAGGAGTGAATATGGGCTGCGAACATGTGTAGTGTTGCAGAAAGAGCACTGACATTTTCTGCCTTAATGAGCCTGACCGTCTGTAAACAGATAAGACACACGGTGCCCTGCTGGCATACTCAAATCCAGACGGCCGGGCCTTTAATTACCTCTCTTTTCCCCCTTTTTAATGTCTTGCTGTCATTGCATGTGTGCCATACAGCGAGGAGCTCAGCAGCCTTGGGAATGACAGAGCAATCTGACCAACAACAATGTCCGGCAATTTAATCAATGTCTAGCGCCGCTGCGGGCCTACAGGCTTTGGCGGCACACCATCACACTGCGGAATTATTTGACAGTCAACTTTATATGAGAGGAGCACTGATGCCTATGAAGGAATTATAGAGCAAAATGTGAATACTATAATAGAGTCCCCATTGAGAGGTCCGATACTCACACTCGTTAAAAGGCCTGTAGGCTTAAAAGGAAGTCAAATCAAAAATGTTCTTTACAAGAATACGTTCGATGAGCCTCCACTAGTCGAAACACGGCATTCTGATTCTGATCGCGTGTGTTGAATATGAGTTACGCGGCAAAATCCACCTGTTTTTTCGCCATCCCAAAGAGCGGCCATTTTGTCACTTGCCGTTGACCGAAAATGACATCACGGTCGCTCAGGTAACGACCAATCACGGCTCACGTTTTCTGAAGTTGAGCCATTATTGGCTGTTATTTGAGTCAACAGCAAAAAACAAAATGGCCGCCCCCTGAAATGGACAAAAACGGTTGGATTTTACTACGTAACTCGAATATCATAAGCACAATTATGAATCAGAATGCCGTGTTTACGCTAGCGGGGCTGCATGGAACATATTATGAAGATTTTTTTGGGGTGACTTGCTCTTTATGCATCTTTGTGCACATATCATTGTCAAGTACCGTGTGGAAGAAAAAAATAACCCAGACTGTCCAGATTTATGTTTTGAGGGGGTTAAATATTTTTACAAATATGTACATTTAAAAGTGCCACATGTAAGAAGCTGTGATGTAAAACCGTTTTACCTTTGGAATGAGTTAAAAGAAAACAATGTAATGCAGGACAAGAGTATTTAATTTGAGCTGTGTTGATTTTTATATATATATTTTTTTTTTGGCATAGCTCAGATTTTAGCTAGGATAATTGCTGCAGGAAAACTATGAAGAAAAAAAACACAATTTATTTGTAATGATTGGATTGTTTTTGTTAATTTTTTTTATCATTGGCAAACACTTTGATGTTCTTCTGCCTACTGGAAGATACAGTAACTCACTATTGCTTCTTGAGGTAAAACCTGGTATTGCGTGGAATAAATCAGTGTGTTGACTTCATTTGATATTGCTGAGAAATGCTTTGTTTGACAATTACCACCAGCAGGCTTATTCCTTCACATCCGATTAACTATCCCACATTTTCCCCACATTGTTTCTTGTTTCAAACTTAAAGATTTCTCTATGTAATTATCTTTAAGCATATTGATTCCTTGCTCCCCAAAAAGTTTGTATTTTGGTGGGCCACCCTTTTCTACATTGGTCGATTGAACACTTCAAAGCCAAACACGAGTGACGACAATAATTCTAATTGATTGTGAATGATGCTTTCGATGGTGGTTCATTACATATTTTATAGAATGTATACGGCAGTCTATAAGAATTCTCATTGACCTCATTACTAGGCTAAAACTCTGAATGACAGCTCTCACCATCTTGTGTCTTGGTTTGGGGCTCGAGAGCTCATAGCCAAAATATACAGTATGTTGTGAAATAGGGCTGCCACAAACGATTATTTTGCTAGTCGACTAATCACCAACAGTAGTCGCGATTAGTCGACTAATCGGATCATAGCCGCTGCTCTTATAAGAAGCCTCATTCGTTTACAGCCTAAATTCTTTATGTACAAACTAATCATGAAGACAAGATGATATTATATTCAACTTGTACTAAACTTTGCAATTCAAGCCATCATTCCTGGCATGTTTATAAATAAAGGTGCGACTTAAATTGATGGCGATACTCTGGCCTTAAAACTTTTAGCTGTAATTCTTTAGTGCGTTTTAAAATTGAACCAAAACTATACACTATGCAGAGTTGCACTAATACAGTGAAATGATCAATGAATACAAAAAGAAGTACTTGTATACATATTTCACTCTTTTGGGGCACCAAGACTTTTTTTTTTTAACGGAAGGTAGTGAAATCAGAATAGTAAATTGGACAAATGCTCCGTGCTCAAGCAAAACTAAAATAAACACTTGTATTGGTTTTTAATTTTGTGTTAATTTAAACTTTATCAAAAAGGTTTTGTTATTCTTTTCACTAGTATGCATAATTTCAAAGTAGTAAATTCATCTACACAATCAAAATGTGGCATGCTCCTGTAACAAAAAAAAGGAAGATAACATAGTAGATTACAACAAACTTAACCGTGTTGTTATGTGATGCCGATGAGTGGCACACATGTCGTTTTTGTGTTGAGTGCTGATATTTACCAGTTCATGAACGCATCACTCCATTCCGCGTCTGAGAGAAAGAGAGAGAGAGCAAACGTGCGCTTCCTGCTTCGATGTCCACCACGGGCATAAACACACAGACTTTTGGTTGTTAAGCAACGCGAGTTTACTGAATAATGGCTGCTTAATCCATAGAAGATTCTAAGACGTGTTAGCACGTAGCGTGTGTATGCTAACCGCAGCTAGCTTCTACACACAATGCCGATGTCAGATATGAAATCAGGCATAAGCACAAACTTGCTTCCTTTTTTTAAATGATCCGGCATCCCCATCGTGCTGCCATAAAAGGCAGGTTTGCATTGTATTGAGTATATCTGGTGAAATGCGCCGTAAATTTCGGACTCTGTTGCCAACACGAATTAGCCCTTGCCGTGTAAGGCTTACACTACTTTACCCACAATGCTTCTGTTTACATCCAGCGGATTACCACCACCGCGCATGTGCATTGGAGATGAAAAACAGCCAGCGGGAGAAGAGCGAGACGCGGCAGTCCCGAGAGAAAAATAACGTGCCAAATAAATAAATATACAAATAAACGACGCGTCGGCGATTCAAATTAATTGTCGACGATTTTGATCGTCGACGTGACTAGTCGACTAATCGTGGCAGCCCTATTGTGAAACAGAAGAAAAGATGAAGGCATACAACAGGGATGTGAGTAACTTCAGCCTTAGGCTCCTGCCGAGCTACTCGCAGTCACGCCCCGCCGGCAGAGTTTCAGGTGGGGGAAAAAACTCAATGTCTCAACCGGTGTATGTTTATATTTTCGATGCACACAATGGCATACACAAGAATGTGCAAGTGCTAGTCCAAAAAAAACCCTCAAGGGCTCCGTTGTAGGGCGTGGCGGCCCTTGTGGCGAAAGGAGGCGTCAGGGAAAGGTAGTGAGTGAAAAGGTCGCAAAGAAGCGGAGCCTCAGTTGTTCTGAAGGCAGTCGAGATCCAGCGAACAGCAGACGTTTCCATTCTGTGTCGGGCAGCATTAGAGCACAAAGGAGAAGCAAGCATTTACTTGTGCGTGTACTGTTCATAAATAACTTCTTATGTTTTTTGTTTGAACCTATCTCCCATTATTTTCTGAAAAACTCACGTATTTTTCCTGAAAGATGCCACACATGTGCCAAAAGCCTCGTCTAATATAAAACTAGCTCTTTGGCATCATCTTGGGACATCTTGGTGCCAAGGAACTCTAGTGAAGTGAGTGGGGGGAGCTTCTATAAGACAGGCCAAAACTCGGCCCGAAATATAAGTAGTACTTTGGCATCATTTTGAGGCATCTGTAGCAATCCAAAACCTTTTTGGGGGGAGTCAATTATTCGCAAAATGTCGCTATTTGCGGCAGGGATCACTCTCTATGCCCCGTAAAAAATATACTGTGTACCGTATAACGACCAGAGAAGTATACAGTCAATAAAACTTTCACATTTTTTGTTGTTATACTACCAGTATTTTTAACTTCAAACATAATATTATTGCATACATGAACATCTACTACTAGAATATTAGTATAAAGAAGTATAACAACTTGGGATGGGTGGGGTACCGATACCAGGTATCGGTATAAGCCTATACCGGCCTTATTTTAAGGTATCGGGTACTCATGATGGCTGCCGATATTAGCCACTGATACTTAAAGGAAAAACAATCAAATCTGTCACTGAGTTAAGTCCTTCTTTGTTAACATTTGTTTTGTCATTGTGTTAAATACAATTTTTTTCATATCAAAAGTACTAGCTGTATCGGTACTCGATATCGGTGATTATTCGAAGAGTGAATACATGTAGTGGTATCTGTCTGAAAAAAGTGGTACCGGCCATCCCTAATTACAATAGTATATTTACAATTCAATCAGAAGTACATTTATATTTGAATAAAATCACATTTGTTATTATTTCAGCTGCACTTAAGTAGAACTGTTTCAGTGAAAGAAACAACAACAATGTTAAAGGGGAAGTCAACTCGAAATTTGTCTTGAGAATATTATGCTCTATGTGCCTCCACTGGTCTAAACACGGCATTCTGGTTGATATTGCGTTTGTGGAATATGAGTTAAGTACTAACATCCGCCCGTTGTAAGTCATCTCAGAGTCGGCCATTTTCTCACTTGCTGTCGACTGAAAATGATATCACAGTTGTTCGGGTGTCAAGTAACAACCAATCACGGCTCAGCTTCAGAAAACAGGTGAGCCGTGATTGCTCGTTACCTGAGCCCTGAGCAACTTTGGCGTCATTTTCAGTCGACGGCACGTGACAAAATGGCCGAACTCATATTACACAAACGCATGTGTTGACTTCCCCTTTAAATAATTCACATAGACGACTCACAATAAACACCATTTTAAAACCACAACTAGGGCACCGCAGCCACCTCGAAATGTTGCTTTGTCTTACTTTACACATGCAGCTGGTGCAGGGGGAGTTGGGCATCTGCCATGTGTCCCCACTGAGGCGAGTGATGCCCGCGTGGTCCGAGCACGTTTGCCGGATGTCGTAGGACAGACTGTCGGCCAGGCAGGGGTCTGCGACGCAGCGCGGGCAGCATTCCCCCTCGGCCACTGCTGTGTACTCGCACATCAGCACAGGACAAACCAGAGGCCAACAGTCCACCTCCCCCTCCTGGAAACACACGGACAAAAAAAAAAAAAAAAAAGGTTGAAAATAAAGCAACGTGGCAATCGTGTGGGTTCCTCAACGAAACACGCAAAGTCAACCCAACGGCATGCCGTGACCGGGTGTAAAACAAAGCTTAAGTTTGAGCTGCGTATTGATGAGGAGATTCAGTTACAACCCTCAGGGATTTGCCATGAAGGTCAGGTTTCATTTTTGTTGCCAATTTACATTCTGCGCGTACGCGCGCGTGTGCGCTGACCATGCAGCGGCACTGCTGGCAGCCGGAAAGCCAGGACGAGCCGCTTCGGTAGAGTGTGCGGCCGCTCTGGTCCAAACACTGGCTGCTGGGTCTGTTATCACAACTGGGACAGCAGAACAGATCCTCCTCCGGGTCCCCGCAGTCGCATGGTTTCCTTCTACAATATGTCTGGCCGTCCTGAAAAACAGAGGTCACGGGTTCAAGAGCATTGGAGAAAAAAAAAAAAAAAAGAGCAAAGCATGTGGTCCTGCAAATTGACTCGGCTTCCCCGCCATTTAAATTGCATTCCTTCGGACCCTGACAACAAGCAAAGTGGGACGACGTGTGTCAACAATTAGGGCTGTCAAAGTTAAAGCATTAACGATGGAGATTGATTTCAATTTCATAAGACCTTAAAAAAAAAAAAAGAACTCAGTTAACTCCGTTTTATTTACTTCCTGCGGCATCTGACCTCTGTTCACTTTGCAGCCAAACTTAGAGGACAAGATTTTTGTCACAGAAATATCATTTCCACGCTTCATAAAAACATTTTAATTGAAAAATACAATTAATTGCGATCAATTAGTTAAAAAAAAAATGTACACACTTGGTCAACATATTTCAGCAATACAATGGAAAGCTACCATATAAAAATATGATTTAAAAATATATATGCACCCAAGTTAAATATGAATGCAAATACATACTTTAAAAAATATTCTGTAAGACTGTTGAAAAACACAACGGAAAGAGAATAATTGACGATTGTCGGGACACTAAAAATGACTGACTAAGCACTAATGAAAGTGCATTTTGCGCCGTCAATGTAATCGTCACAAACCGCGACGAACGCCTGTTTTGCTGGGGTTTTTTTTGTTTTTTTTTGGGGGGGTTGACGGTCTGACGAACCACTGACGGACTTAACTGACGAACTGACTGCTGATTAAAATTCAGACGGATGACGAATGTCGGACCAGCAAAATTTGGTAAAAATGCCCACCTCTGATTGAAACATTGAATTGGTCATATTTGCGAGTGAGAATGCAATTAATGACATCGTCTACTTGTAGTCCTCTTTTGATGACCTCACTGACTGCAGGTGCAGTGGTTCCTTGAGATACGAGCGAACTTTTCAAGATACCAACTTGAGATTCAAGCATTGAATAGTGGCAGTGTCGGACACAATTAGTAACTTTCTACAGAAAAGGGATGGATTTTTTTTTTCAGGATGAAATGGTTATATCGCATTGTTTTCAAAACAGGAACTGGATGCATACGTTTGTATTTATTTTGCATTATCT
Organism: Filicampus tigris; assembly: GCF_054856515.1. Taxonomy (NCBI): domain Eukaryota; kingdom Metazoa; phylum Chordata; class Actinopteri; order Syngnathiformes; family Syngnathidae; genus Filicampus; species Filicampus tigris. The sequence continues at coordinate 7,012,200 of NC_141219.1, forward strand.
GTAAATAACCATAGATTCAAAAATATGACGTGAGTAATCGCTGTGTTGAAAGCAGAAATCCCTCTTCGGCTTCAGACAAGCAAAGGTTTTGAGGCAAAATTGCTTGGTATTTGGAACCAATAATTGCCTAGCACGGTGTTTGGGTCCCTCTGGCTATTTTTCTTTTTCTTTTTTTTTTTTTTTTTTTTTGTGATGTGAAGTGTTGGTCTTGCCCTAAACATACATTAATTTTTTTTACCAGCAAAGTTTTTATGCAACTCCTTGTTATTGTTGCTGTAGGTCCCTTTGCAGCTTCCCTGATTGTGTTTCTCTTTCTTTCTTTCTTTCTTTCTTTCTTTCTTGACAATATCCCTTTTAAAATAAATTGAATAATAGTTGAACAGATCATTTTTTACTGGCTTCTGATTTCCGTATTAGTTCCGCATCCGTTTATATGTAACAATATGCGCTAATCATACGTTCATATAGATTCACGTCCGAGAGCTGAGAAAATGCCTCGATTTTTTTTTTTTTTTTTTTTTTTTTCACCATTTTGAAGCCTCATCCTATATGCGAGTTTCTTTATTCCTTCAAATTTGGCAGACAATTTACCGGTACGGCACTCTTGTCTGTGGTGTGCCAAATTTACAAAACATTTTTATTTTCACTTTACACAGACTGTTAATAAAATTACCCCTAAACGTACTGTACTTATCGAGGTTAACAACTGTTTGCCCTAGCAAGTGTTGGAGTATATTTTGGAGGATTATCTGTAAATCACTTATTTTTTAAGGGCAGGTCTTGGTCCCTACACTCTAAAAAAAGTTGGGTTAAAAATAACACCATTTTGGGTCAAAAAAGGACCAATCCACTAATTGGGTCAATTTGACCCACTTTCTTGTATTGTTTTGTACAAAACAGTCCAATTTTAGGGGTTGTTTTGTACAAAACTACCCATTCTTTGGCTTGTTTTCCGCATAAAAAAAAACTGAAAGTTGGGTCAAATTGACCCAAGTAGTGAACTGGTCCATTTTTGACCCCAAAATGGTGTTGTTTTTTAACCCTACTGTTTTTAGAGTGTTATCGAGGCGCTGGCTGTATATTGACCGCATTTCTGGACACTCTGTCCCTATATCTTCCACTCCGCCTGTTAAAAACCTAATGGTTGGTTTTACACAGACCAGCAAGCACTGTCTGGCTCAGGGACGGACGGCAGTGCAGTGCGCATATAAAAATGTTACAAGAAAGGGCCGTTAGAAAATGTACGAGGGCCATAAAATCACTCTGCATACCATTAAAAGGTAACGCCGAGCCAATGTTTTATCTCTGCATATTGTCCTGCTTCAGTAACCATGAGGCCAATTCTTATGGCCTTGGTCTTTATGTTTACGGTCTCAAGCCTGCTGGGGAATTACAGCCAATTGGGCCACGCTCGCAACGCCAGGAAGTAAATGCATTCAGTCCGGCGCTGTGTTGTGATTTCTCAGCAAATGCACATCAGTGCTGCCTGTTTACTTTTTTTGTCAACAGCTCCATAATGAATATAATTACTGTGAACGACATGTTTTACATGAAATTATTTATCCAACGTGTTCAATGTGGCCTTTGTTGGAGATGCTCTTTCTGTGGGTTATTTGATTTGGTAAAAATGGTGCTGAATATGTGAAGTATGTGCCAAAGGGGTGTAAGGCTGTCTTTATCTTCGACTGGATTGTGTTGGCACACGTGGTGCAAGGATTGCATTTGCATCATCGCCGATCATGCCGGACAGCCTCTACACACGCTTCACACCTCAGACTCTGCAGACCGAAAGTAAGTTGTTTACCCGTGACAAATATTTTTTCAGATTGCAAACCCAAGGTAGGCGTTTTTTTGCCCCTGAAGTGTAGCCTGTTTGATGCTTTATGTTTAAAACGGGTCAAGAGATAGATGGTGAATGATGTTGTTCTTGAATTAAAGGCTCTTCAACATTTTTTTTTTTAATATGTTGGCACAAGGGGCGGAGCCAAAATGTGGCTAATGGGTGTGCCTGGAAAAATCAGGGTGGGCCTGAATATTTCTCTCGCTTCGCACAATCCTTATGTCCCGACACATTATATATTCAAATAAAATGGCAAACCGAATAACATGAAGTTCAGATCTTCCTTTGACGACCACAATTATGCCATTTTTAATATTCAATTAAAAAAAAAAAACACAAATAATTTCATAATTTACTAAAAATGTAAAAGTATATATTTTCTTATGAATCTCACTGGATGGGCAGTCTTTCAATCTGGGGCTCCGCCCCTGGTTGGCATGGTCACACCTGTTGGTTTATTTAACGATCGTCATCAACCATTTAACTCATTCACTGCCATCGACGCATTTATTTGTCTTTTCACAGTCCAGCCATTCAATCCCAGGAATTTATTTATATATTTTTTCAAACGTTAGGGGTAAAAGAGGGTCTGAAAATGTCTGGCAGTGAATGAATTAAGTGTTAGTATGAACCATTCGACCTTCTACTGAATTGAGTGAGTTGAACGGATTGCCACATTTAAGACAAAGTCCCACAATGTCATCAAAACACACGTAGCACTTTGTATGTATTGGCTTGGACTTTGTACCTTGCAGGAACAAATGGTGCAGATGTCATAGCTGGGTTTCCAGTCTTCTCTGTTCCTTTTGATGCCCTCCTCCTGCGGACAGTCCCCAGAGCAGCCCGGACCTGATGTGCATACGCAATCGTAGCTTCCTGGTAGATTGACGCACACGCTGCTATTCCAGCAGGTGTGCTTCTGCAAACTGCACTCATCGACGTCTAGGAGGCGGACAGAAATCAAGTCACAGAAACAATCCGATTGCAAAAAGATTTTGCTTTTGTGGATTGTCTTTGCTGGCGGTCCGTTACCCAGCGCAAAAAAAACAGGTGGGACGCATCATACCGGCTGCCGATTCAATGAGAAACTTGGCACGTTACAGCTTTGATCCTCACTCCATCAAAATCCAACTTTTTTTTTTTTTTTCAACTTTGTATTGTTCCAATTACGTTGGTGCTGGCTTTAGGAAAGCAATGTTTTCTGTCAACCAATCAATGGCTTGATTGGCCATGACTCTTTTGTTGCAGTTTGTGTCAAGGGTGCTCAAAAGTGTTACAGTACAGCTTGGTTATTGTGTTACTCTTTCCAAGGTTTTAGCAATTAAAAGCCGTGTTTAGCGTCAGCTTATAGTTGGAGATAGCCCTAGAGGCTGGCGGCTAATCTCATACTGCGATAACGTACATAAAAGAACATCATTTTGCTTCGAATGAGCATTTGACTAAATTTTGCCAGTCCGTCATTCGTCATCAGTCATTTTTCGCGACAAATTGAAATGTCATCATAAGTCCGTTAGTTTGTCTGTCAGAAAGTCCGTTGGTCTGTCAGTCGGTCACCCCAAAAAAAAAAAAAAAAAAAACATCAGAAAAAAACGCCAGTGATGGACTAACGAACTGTCACTGACGGACGCGGTTGGTGACGAGTACACTGACGGATGAAAACCCGTCAAAAAAGAAAAAAAGACAACAACCAAGTGGAGATTTATAAGGTTCAAATACAGTCCGAGCATTTTACTCTTTCTATGCATGTCAAATTATGACTCGGCAGCATCCAGGTGCCTGTCGAGGCGCAGCTGTAGTGTTACTCATTTTCATTTTCTTTTGCCAAACCAAATGTGACATCCTGCCCAAATGCTGGGGTCAGCTCCATCTGGCGTTTGAATTCATGCCACTTTTGTTGCTTGTTAATTGCCACACCGATGTCAGCCTTTCAAAGTAATCGAATCGCTAAAGCCCAAATAAAACGTAAACAAAGAGCAGAATGTGAGTTGTTCCCATTCAAGGTACGGTTGCATTTGGCAGGCGAGCCACTGACGCGACATGAAGCTCGGCTCACGTCGTAGCCATGACGATGCACCGTACCGCTGCTGAACACGTTCTGTAATTGTTTGCAGAATCAAGTTTGCAGGAAAAAAAAAAAAAAAAAAAATCAGCCAGAGCACAACAGCTCAGCGGAGAATGTATTGTTCCTCCCACAGACTGTTTGCATACTCTACATAAAATCCCCATTAGTCGGTAGGACATGCACCTCTGCTGCTGAAGGATTAATGCCCGTCATGCTACATTCACCACATTCCGCCAGAAGCTGCTTGCTCGCAGATGACACACACCCAAGACTGCAACACAAAAGTCATTAGGAGGATGCAGCTGAGCACAGCCAACCAAAATGGAAACCCTAAAAGTCAGAAACAAGTGCACCGATACCATGGAATACATATTGCATGGGCACTCAAATACAAATCCGTCTTAACTGTGTGAGTACTTCCAGTCTCCAGAAACTCAAAAATTGCAAATTTGCAAATCGAAATGATGTCTCTGCTGTGGCCGTCTCCATACAGAAAGGTCAGGTCAATTACAGCCAACGAGAAAGGGGTACCGACACATTGTTATGCGCATTGTTGTTGTTGTTGTTTTTTTTCCCCACAATGCATTCTCCTCATCTTGGTGGAAAACCTTGCCGTTGTAGCCACGCGACTCTCGCTAAGGCTTCAGGCGTAACGCATGTATTTTGAGATGCAGTCCGTGTAGCTCTCAGTCAAAGCAATAATGCAAAAGCAACGCGGCTCACAGCTGCTGCCATCCGCAATAGGGGAACGCGCAGCCTAACGCGACGCCATTCAACGTCCCCGCAATGCTTCGGAATGAACCGAGTGCGAATGCGAGCGTATGCTATTTTATTCAGTCTTCCCAGCTCTGTTCGGTTGAAGAAAAAAAAATGGTGCTCATTGTTGCATGTGGTCCACGGGCTGTTTTGCAGTACAGTGCGTAAACACATTTGATAGACCCTCACCCATGTAAGGTTTATATATACCACAGCTGCCCAAAATTTGGTAATCGCCAAAATAATGTTTTATATTTCCATAAGGTTTACTGCACCTATATTATATTGTTAATGCTAACAAATTATAAATATTATCAATGACTTTTTAACTTAAAATAGTCAGTGCAAACTTTTTTTTTTTTTTTTTAGAATATGTTCTATGCAAGCCCACTAGTTGGAACGAGATATTCTGATAAATATTGCGTTTGTAGAATAAGTGTTAATCCGCTTGGTTTTTTTTAGCCATCTCCGGGGGCGGCCATTTTGTCTTCTGTCGACTGAAAATGACATCATGACTGCTCACAACAACCAATGGCGGCTCAGATCCAGAAAACTGGTCAGCCGTGAGCGGTCGCGATGTCATTTTCAGTCGACAGAAGACAAAATGGCTGCCCCCCGGAGATGGCTAAAAACGAGTGGATTAACACTTATTCCACAAACGCAATATTGATCAGAATGCCCTGTTTCAACTTGTGGGCCTGCTGGGAACATATTCTTGAAAAAAAAATATGTTTGGGTTGACTTCCGCTTTGAGAATTTTACGAAATGTCAAATGATAGGTATATGCTTAATTATCGAGCCAGCCGCTCCCATCCCGAAACTCCCGGCAGGGGGATCGAGAAACTCTCAAGCAGTGAGCCGCGAGCACATTAATCCTGCCGGTAGTTATTTGTTGTATCGTTATCTCTCCACCGTACAGTGACAAAATTGGCTTTCTATTCTCTTGTGTTCAATCTTTATGTACAGCCCTTTATTACAGCTACGGTCGTTGCTTTAAAGGTGTCTTTAAATACAATTTAGTTGAGTGACTCAAAGGTTAAGCCATGCAAGTCTAAGTACACATGGAAACAAAATGCAAACCACAAACTGCAAATAGCTCATTAAACCCGATACGGATCCTTTGATCGCTTCAGCATTACTTGGATCACCCTAGCAACTCTAAAGCTAATACGCAACTACGTAATAACTTAAGTCGGCGATTGCCTACCTTCACTGAGCCAAGGCACGTATTTTAAGTTAAAAGAAATCTCAGTGCTGAAGGAATAATTATTTAATAGTTATCCCACATTTGTGCTTGTTATTAATCACCTGTCATCTAATGTCATCATTTGTTCTGTCTGTCACTGTAAGTTACTGGCATAGATAGGCAAGGATACATTATTTGGAGTCAATTAATCATTTTATGACAAATTTTGCGAAATTGATTTCCCCCGGCACACCTTAAAGGGAAAGTCAACCCAAACATATTTTTTCAAGAATATGTTCCCAGCAGGCCCACTAGTTGAAACATGGCATTCTTATTGATTTTGCGTTTGTGGAATATGAGTTAATAAGCAGTAAAATACACCCCTTTTTAGCCATCTCTGGGGGCGGCCATTTTGTCTTCTGTCGACTGAAAATGACATCACAACCGCTCACAACGACCAATCGCTTCTGACCTGTTTTTATGAATCTGAGCTGTGATTGGTCGTTGTGAGCAGTTGTGACATCATTTTCTGTCGACGGAAGACAAAATGGCCGCCCCAAGAGATGGCTAAAAATGAGCATTTTGCTGCTTAACTTATATTCCACAAACGCAATCTTAATCAGAATGCCCTGTTTCAACTAGTGGTCTTGAATAGAACATATTCTTGAAAAAAAACAAAAAAATGTTTTCGTTGACTTCCATTTTAAGAGCTCTCACGGCACACTGGTTGGGAATCACTGACCAATTCCAGCAGAGAGCGCTTAAACTCGTGTAGACTATTAGGCAGATCTAATACCTGCATTAATCTTTCCTATACTTTCCAACTATAGTTGACTGAATTAATGTGATTAGATTCATAAATTTACTTTTATGTTCAGTGACGGATTATACATGGTGAATGTTTATCTGTATCTCAACCATGGCCCATCGTCCCCCCTCGCCGCCAGAATGGAAAATATTGAAAACCCAATCAAGTTTCATTGATTGCTACTTGCTGCAAAGGCACTGATTTATGAAAGTATTGAATTCTACAAAATGCAGATTTGCACTCAACCGCAGCACCACAGGGAGACGATTCTGTGTTTGAATTTCGCCTGTGACTTTGCAAGTAGTAGTAGTTTGCAGTTATGACTTTTTCTTGTTGTTGTTCAAAGAAACCCCCATGCCTGAGGAATTTTGTGTTGTAGTGACACTATATTAAGAACAAGTCAATAAACATGGTAAAAAAAAAAAAAAAATGAACAAGTCACAAGTAGCAGCCGTGACTAAAGTCCGCTTGTTTCTGGTCCTAATGCTAGCATGGTATAGCTAGCGCTGCTATATTGTGGAAATTGGACAGCGTCGTATGTGATTATTTATTGCAACTACGGCACTTTCATAATTGCATGCTATTATGAGCAAAGATGCTTGACAATCGCGCTCGTGTACGTCAGCATGGCGTGGTTTGGCTCAGACGCGGGTGCAGTGCATCCATTACATGACTAACTTCCAAGATATGTGAACGCGTCTTGTTGTCTAAATGGTTTAGTTAAACATTCAAAAAACTGAAAAGACCAGCAAATGTATGCAGTTTCTTCAGTCTTTATTAGCACACCGTATTTATTGGTTGTTGTAATAATCTAAAAGCAATTGAAACTTGAATTTTATAGTACTTGCATTACTATGCTGACTACTTTTTTTTTTTAACAGGTAACTAGCAACTCTATGGAAATTCATTTTTGATGTACTCTAATATGTGAAGTCATGAATATCAGGTTTAATTTAAACATGTTTTATTAGTGGGTATGAATGGTAGCCATATATGTCAGCCTTGTGATTGACTGCTGATTGCTCAAGGGTGTACTGTTGATATACTTCAGTGTTTTTGTTTTCGCTCTTCTTTAAATGAAGATATATTGTCCCGTGCTGATGAAATGGCTTCTATGGAAGAATAGACACTAATGCCTTTGGGGGCCCCCCATTGTTTACAAAATAGTCATCTCCCATTTTTTTGCACGGTGTACATTTATACAACAACATTTATACTAATAACTAGAATTGTTTTTCTCGTTGTATCTTTGAAACGTATCTCGTACAGGCCATAACATTGTCAAAAATGAAATCACTAAGCATGCAATGTACACCTGCTAGAGAAGAGTTCTAAGCACAAATATGTCAGACCTGTGTTGCTCCATTACTGCCATGACTGTAATATGTTTACACAACCCCCGGAATGGACAGAGGTGGATTTTCAGTAGGGCTGTGCGATTAATCGAAATTCAATTACGATTATTACACTCCACGATTACAAAATTGGCATAATCGTAAAAAAAAAAAAAAAAGATTACTAATATGCATTTACATCCAACGCACTATGTTTGTTTACACAAGGAAAGCAGACGTGAGTTTATACATTTGCACCTTTTTATAATAACTAATTTGATGCATTTTGTTTGGTCCAAAAGGAACTTACAAAGACATTTATTTGTCCTTATATTTTTTACGTTCAAACGTTTTCTTGTTTTGTACCAAAAAAGAAATGATCGTTTGAATCATCGTGATTTCAATTACTATAACAATCATGATTCGTATTTTTTTCATAATCGAGCAGCTTTAATTTTCAGTGTCTTAAAAAAATCCATTTCCAAACGTTATGTTTTCAGTGTGCTAAATTGGTATAAATGCGAATGTTTTTTTTATAAATCTGTTTTGCATTCAAAGGTACTCTGATAAAAAGCCCCAAAATGACACTTGTGCTCCTCAAAGAATGGCATCCACGGTCATTCCGGTTCCAATCTTTGGGAAATTAATTCTGATAACTATTTTCTCATGTTGTTTTTTCCCTTTTTCCTCACGACTGAGCTCGGATGCCTGCGAGCGGCGCTTGGCATTGCTTTTATTCCTGTTATTCCTTTTGTCAGCTGGCACCGTCAAATTGGAACCAGGACAAACAATTCCACTTGATTTCGAATGCAGCTCACAGCCACACATGCCCCCTACCGAGTAGAATGTGCGAAAGCATCACAAATAAAAGTGACGAACGAGAAAAGAAGGCAGTAAAAGTATTCATAATTCCAATCAGATCTCGGAAGGTACCCGCAAGGGCTGCTTTGCTGTTATTTTGAAGTCGTGCTAAGAATGTTTTCAACTCGGCGTATACTTACCGATGCAGGAGCTTCCGTCAAGCAGATAGGAGCCATTGTCATGGAAACCAGTTCTGCATTCACAGTGGTACCAGCCGGGGAGGTTGACACAGCGGGAATGGTTGTGACACTCAATCAGGCCCTCCGCACACTCGTTGATATCTGAACACACATGCGCACGGGCAAAAAGCGCGCTTGATTAAGAACAGGAAACTGTGCTGTTTGCTTGTCTCGCCTGCTCGCAACAGTGCAGGCTAATCCCATCAAACTGCCAAAATGCTGTCTCAAGAGTGGCGCTGCACATTAGATGCCACCCATCTCCGAAGCGTTTCCATCACAGCAGGGATGAAAGCACTTCCGCTTTTACTCAGCTTGCTTTTGTTTCTCTCAAGTGGAGTAAATACTCATGCCCAGCCCAGAGGCGCTAGGTCTTAGCTCCTTCTCGAGGGACTAAATCTCTCTCATTCATTATGCATCACGTGAATTCTGCTGCTCATCTGTCGTTCTTTTCCTTCTGGCGCAAAAAAAAACAAAAAAAAAAAAAAAAACACGACCTGCTCCCACGCCCCGGGTTGTAAAATCGCGACACTCCAGCCGCGCTTTCAATCGCCTGAATGCAAACAGTAGCCAAAAGGACAAGTCCTCATTCAGCTCCATATTTGTCAGGGGTGAAAGCGAAGGGTGTAAACGGGAGTTTAAGGTCGGAGGGGTCTGTGATGTACTAATTGGGTGAAACACGATGCATTCGGAAGAATAATGCCTTTCCACGACCACCCAATAAACACATTAAAATCCAAACACTGTATCTGTCCCTTGTTATGATAATAATGGTATTGATAGTAGTGTAAAAGCGGAAGTCAACCCACACATTTTTTTTTTTCAAGAGTACGTTCTATGCAGGCCCATTAGTTGAAAAAAAATGCTTTCTGATTAATATTGTGTTTGTGGAATATGAGTTAAGCAGTAAAACCCACCCGTTTTTGTCCATCTCAGGGGGCGGCCATTTTGTCACTTCTGTCGACTGAAAATGACATCACAACTGCTCAGGGCTCACATAATGACCAATCACGGCTCAGCTTCCGAAAACAGGTGAGCTGTCGTTACCTGAGCCCTGAGGAACTGTGATGTCATTTTCAGTCGACAGAAGTGACAAAATGGCCGACCCCTCAGATTGCTAAAACAGGTGGATTAAGTCCTAATTCACAAACCCAATATTTATCGGAATGCCTTGTTTCAACTGGCGGGCCCGCATAGCACATATTCTGCTAAATAATATGTTTGGGTTGACTTCTCCTTTAACAATTGAAATTAACTATGTTTCTGAATTTTGGGGGGGCAATTTTGTGTACACTAAATGCACTGTATCGCGTAGGTAGGCACTCAATTTAGTTTGTTTGGTGACACAGCTGTACAATTGGATCCCACTCAATTGCGCAGGTGTATCTGACTGGTGCAAGCTGCATGGATTCAGTTTGCGATCAGTGGTAAAAGTGAGAGTGTGTTGGCGCGCCTGGATGTGAATGTAGATGGTTGTCTCTATTAGTGCCCTGAGGGTGATTGCTAATCAGTCCAAGGTGAAGTCTGCCTTTTTGCCCCCAGTCAGCTGGGAGAGGTTCCAGCTCAACACGACACTGGGCAGGGCAATCAGTATTGAAAATCAATACATGCATGGATGGAGTGCTACTGAAACTATAGCAGGCAGATGCTAGAAGTGTGAGTTCACAGATTTGTCAGCATGCGCCAGTAAAAAAAAAAAAAAAAAACGAAAATCAGAAAGAAAAAAAAATCAACATTTTGTACGTGTATTATATTGCAAAACATTCTCCAAATGTCAGACATTGATTGTTCAGAAAAGATGTGTCAACATGCGCACACAGAAATCAGTATTATCACCTTAAGAGAGAAAAAAAGAAATGTAAAAAAAAAAATAACAATTCAAGATAGATTTGGATTTTTACACACAAAATAAATCGACAATCCTGTGGACCTTGGCAGATTGGGGGTCACTCCTTGATTGTATGCCCCAAAAACTCAAGCCTAAGGCCTAGTATCGAGAGGATAATATGTTGAATATCGGCGCTGTCCTGTGAAAACCGCGTCAATTATTTTTTTGTCATTTAAGAAGAAAAAAAAAAACACGTTAGTGTTCGTCATGTGTCCCGCGACTGCCTGGCGACCGGGGCGGACTCCGCTTTTCGCCCAAAGTCAGCTGGGCAAGGCTCCAGCACCCCTCACGACTCCGCACAGGATAAATGGTGTTGAAAAAGTCAAAATGCTGTAAAATGGCCGGCAGTGAACTGCATCCAAATCCGATGCTGTCCAGCTGGACTACAGTGCGAGCAAATCATCGTACAAATGTTTATGCCTCACTGAAGAAGAGTCACAGACTTTGTAAACACTACAAAAGACACTTGGGTCAAGCTCTTTGGAAACTTCGACATTTTGTTTGTGCTGTTGGCCTTACACAGTGCGGTAATCTGTGTCAGGTGCCTGGGGGGTTGCCCTCTATTGCTCCCCCAGGTCAGAGATGAATCGGTCCATCTCCTCCCCGTGACTGACTGCTGGCCGAAGGCAACTTGTACTTCCACAAATAAGCATCAAAAAAGTGTGCTTGAGTGGGATTTTGTGAAACATACAACTGAGAAAGCGTGTGAATGCCAGAGAACCGACCAGTAATCGAGATAATTTGCCAATATATGCTCACAGAACAATAATGTGATCGATACAACTATGTATATAGTTGCTGTCATGTGAAAAACACTTATCTCCATTTTTTTCATTTTCTTATTTTTACCTCAATCATTTTTCCGCGTTACAGAAATCGCATTAAAGTGAAAATTAAAAAAGTTTCCAAAATATATAAAAATACATCCATATATATATATATATATATATATATATATATATATATATATATATATATATATATATACACATACAGATAGACCAGTTTTTTTCGATACCGATTATTAGTAGTCAAGGAGGCCATTATTTGTAGCCGATATTCATTTAGCATGTTTATTGAACATTTTTTCAGATTTGCATTATGTTGAAAAAAAAAAAAACCCACACATTATTACTACATGTGTGATAATACTGTATTTCTATTATTATCATATTTATATCCACTTTTAACAATGTATAATGTCAGGAATTCCTCATGCGTTGTTGTTAAATCTCTTGATTTAAATCAGAACGCCTTCACTTCAGTGTTTCCAAAAATACCCAAACATATTTATGTACCTTTGAAGAAGCCTTCACAAAAGCAAAACGACATCCACTTTACGGTGAGTATACAAGCTGCAAGGCAGCAGTGCCACCAGCCTTCCAAATAATAACAATAATCCTGCTGTACTCGCAAATATCCTTTCTCATCTTTTATGAAAAGAGACTCAGCCCAACATGCTTTTCACCTCCAATCTAAAACGTTACAAACCGAGGGCTCTCGCTCTGCTATCTTGTGAGGGGAAAAAAAAAGAACTGTCAGCATTTATTTTCCTTTCTCCATATTTCATTAGTTTCTTGTTGGAAAATACAATCCATACTTTTTGTACATGTACAAACAAGGATAGATGTGTACTATTGGTGCGGCTACTTTATTTCCATATGTAAAGCGGATTCAACGTATTAACCGGAAATACAGAATACAGCTTCAATTCGTATATCATCACTGTCAGGTGGACACGCGGAAACGGTTTGTCCAAATCTTGTCAATTTGCCTCGTTCGAAACTATAAATCGATCTGATGGGTGTGTCGTAAAACCGAGGCCTCCGGCGTCTGCAGTGTGTGATCTGTTTCGCGTGATGACGTTCGACCCGGGCGCCGGGTCGAGAGTCGTTCTATAAATGCAGCTCACTTACCACTGCGCATACTCGATCCATCTTTGTCTCAGCCAGAGGAAGAAAAGAAGTAGCTTTACATTTATCTCCATTTTCTTCTATTAGAAACCACTTAGTTCCTTCTGCGGGGCATCATTTCTGCTCCCCATCAGTCGGATTTCCCAACGGGAGGGGGGGTGGGGGGGCATGTGAAGACTTTATGACAGTTTAAACTGTGAAGGGCTCTAAATCTGGGAATTAATCCATGCAGTTAAAATAATCACCGAGCTCTCGAGAGACTCACTTAGCGCTCACGGTTTTACATTTCTGTCCAAGTCCTACTAACCTACTAAAATAAAACACCATTAGGGAAATATCACATGGATTTGCAGTACTGTGAACATGGACGGATATTAAGTTTGCCGCTCAGAAAAAGTCTGGCATTTCTTCTTGTTAACATTGCTCCAAAGGAGAAGGAATTGCTAGCTTATAGCATAGTCGTTTTCGAATAGGAGATCATTTAAAAAGGTTGGCAGGACACTCGAGAGATAGCGAGCTTCGCTCAATGTAAAAAACAAAACAACAGAAGTAAATAAAAACAAACTCACTCTTTCTCTAAAACAAATCGCACTCGCATAGGTTCTGTGGTCATTTTCAGCTACATGATAACCATGAACCACGGTACACACCGTTACTTTTGGAGTATTAAAATCAGATCTGCGTACTTACCGGCATAAGTGTATTTGGTGATGAAATGAGCAGATTACGTAAAAAATTCCACAATTCCGTGCAGCCAATATGTGAGCATTCCTCAACTCAATGCAGTTTCCGTGTATACCATCGAAAACCCTGGATGAAAACTACTACTGACGCTGCCGCGATCACCGCTGCAACTACAAAAACTCATCATCGCTATCATAATAATACACCTCCATTCCTAAACATACATTTCTAATCTTGAATCTTGTTGTTTTGTTTATAGCAAACGAAATGCTTCATTAACATCTTCACGTCTGCCCGCGGGGAATCTCAAGTTTGATTCATTATATGACAGGCATTTGAGCCTGTTCATTTAGTCCTAATCGGCCCTTTAGATCTAAACTAATTGTCCCGTTGAATATTCTAAATATTCAAATGATTTCTTTATTTTTTCCCCCCCCCCGATAATGCCTTGCGTTCCGTATAACGGCCTGATTTACATGAGGCGTATAACACGACTGTACAGTACACAACCTGACGCACAAGAACAAAAGAGATCGCCATGCATATGTAGAAAGCGTCAGTGACACTTCAGGCGCACGTAGGTGGTGTTGGCAGCCAAGAAAGCAACCTTAACGGCATTGCTCTGCTTTTTGTGAGATGCGGAAAGGGATCACACGGATGCCGCGAAGGATGTGAATGCGGCAGCGACGGTGCAATGCTTTTTATAAAGCTGCCGCTCAATCAACATTTGATAATATCAGCTTCCTGTCAGCAGGGATGGTGGGCAGAGTCACCTACAGAGGTGGGCATTGAGTCAGACTGACGATCCAGTCCATCAGTCCTTCACTGACGGACGTTTTTTTTTGGGGGGGCTGACCGACTGACAGAACCGACGGATTAACTGACGGATTTAAAGCGGAAGTCAGCCCAAACATATTTTTTTTCAAGAATATGTTCCCAGCAGGCCCACTAGTTGAAACACGGCATTCTGATTAATTTTGCGTTTATAGAATAAGTTAAGCAGCAAAATGCAACTCGTTTTCAGCCATCTCTGGGGGCGGCCATTTTGCCTTCCGTCGACTGAAAATGACATCACAACTGCTCACGACGACCAATCACGGCTGACCTGTTTTCTGTATCTGAGCCGTGATTGGTCGTCGGGAGCAGTTGTGATGTCATTTTCAGTCGACAGAAGACAAAATGGCCGCCCCCAGACATGGCTAAAAACGAGTGGATTAACACTTATTCCACAAACGCAATATTTATCAGATTGCCCTGTTTCAACTAGTGGGCTTGCATAGAACATATTCTTGAAAAAAAAAATGTTTGGGTTGACTTCCGACTGACCTGACGGATCGACGGACTGACGATTACAATTCAGTTCGTCACAAAAAATGACGGACTGACGAATGACGGACTGACCGACGGATTGACAATTACAATTCAGTTCGTCACAAAAAATGACAAACTGGTACCCTGGCCGCTGATGGGTGACGAATGACGGAGCAGCAAAATTTGGGTCTCCGGTAATCTATATGGTGGGGCATGGACACAAAAATGTGACTTCTCATCGGCAGTTTCACGCTTGCGTAAATCCAAACATCAGTGCCGTCTGATTTCATAAATGTTCTGGATGAACAGACAATATTCCCGCAGCTAATGAGGCGCCGACTCTGTGCCAATACTTGTATACATACGGTGTTGGCAAAGTAACACAATGTTCAGCAAAACATTTGCCACGCACATCCCTGAGTGACAATGGCTGCCGAATGTGATCTAAATGAGTATGAGAAGTCAACTCTGATTGAGTTGCCAATTAAGATAAGAATGCCTTTATTGATCCCACAGTGGGGAAATTTTCAATTTTCAATTTTCAATTGAACCAGTACTCGGCTTTACCTGTCTCACAATATCGTCCTGTGAATCCTGAAGGGCACACACATGTGTTGGGGGACACGCATGTCCCGCCGCTCCTGCAACCGTCTTCACAGAAAGCTGGAAAGACAGGGAAAAGTGAAGGAAAAAAAATGTTTTATTAAAGCACTCCACACTTGCCGCTGTCTTGCATTTTAATGGGTACTTTTAGGCAACACAAAGTGATATTATATAAAGTAATATTTTTATCATTCACTTCTATGCTATTAATGCCTTAATTTATTCATTGCCAGACGTTTTCAAAACCTCATTTACCCTAACGTTTGAAAAAAATTGGGAAAAAAATATAAATAAATTCCTGGGACTGAATGGCTGGACTATGAAAAGACAAGTAAATTCGTCAATGGCAGTGAATAAGTGAAAAATAATTGTTCTAATATGTTTTGCGCTGGGGAGGCGTGGAATATGTGTGCAGGTCATTTAAACAATTCCAATTAATCAATATTGAAAGGTCTTCCAAACAAGCAGCCTGATCTGACAAAACTTAATCGCCATACTCATCGCCTGAGTATGTTTGATTCATTTTAACACGGCGAGTTGGTGCAAATCGTTATTGATCAATACCAGATTCAGCCTGAAGCATTCCTAATTTAGCATTTCCTTGTTGTATATTGCAACAATCAGAAATGGGTGTGCTTATGTGAGCATGATGATTTGTTTAGGAGAGAAGATGGCGTCATGCCTCAATATTGCAGCAAACGGAGAAAACACAAAGCAGATGGTCTGTTTTTTCTTTAGGAAATCTGCCACCAGTGTTTTTTTCTCCCCCCCATAAAACACAAGATGAGGAGGACCATCTCACAAGTCTATTTTAAAAAGAGGAAAAAGTTGGGAAAATTCAGCAAGTTAATTCAGAAGAAATTACTTGAGTATTTCAAAACTTCAAGAATAACGAGTTGCAAGATGAGCCTTAAAGGGGAAATCAACCCAAACATATTTTTTCACATCACAACTACTCAGGGCTCAGGTAACGACCAATCACGGCTGACCTGATTTCTGAAGCTGAGCCCTGATTGATCGTTACCTGAGCCCCGAGTAGCTGTGATGTCATTTTCAGTCGACAGAAATGACAAAATGGCCGCCCACAGAGATAGCTAAAAACGGGCGGATTAACTCTTATTCCACAAACGCAATATTCCTCAGAATGCCTTGTTGTTGCATAGAACATATTCTTGAAAAAAAATTATGTTTGGGTTGATTTCCCCTCTTTAATGGACTGAAACGTCGAGTCGTGTCCACATATATCACGTCACCCCTTTAAGTGTCCTGGTGTTGTAAAGGATCGCAAGAATAGCTTTAAAACACGTACATTTTGAGATGAGTTTGTTTGACTTTATATTTGAGTAAGTCAATGATTTAAAAAATCTCTCATTAAGAGCCTGATTGCTTCTGTACTTATAAACCTCACACTGAAATATTAATTACACTTTATTGACTCAATCTATCTCCAGCACTAATTATCGTTTCACCACCATCAGCGATATGCTGCCTGTCTTTTCCAGCTAATGACTTTCAAACACGGGGAGGGGAAACCACAATGACCATCGTAATACTTGAGATTCATTATTAAGTGTATCTATAAGCAACTAATGAATTGGGCTGCAGTAAAGTTAATGTTCAGGCTTCATTAAGTCTTGTGATTTTCAATATGTATGCTATTTTGTTAATCTTGTGATGAAGTCTTAATTATAGCAATCTGTCTTCGGCCCGCCTCCTCATTTTCTTGATGAGGCGATGGATATTCCGCGTGACTGTTGTCAGGGGAATATGTGACGGGCAGACACGGGATGAATTCAAATGAAACGTCAATACACACGGGAGTACGATTCAATTTAAAACCTGTCGAATATTTTGTGGGGAAATATGAAGTTCACACTTGCAAAGTCCTTCCCCGACACCGTTTGCCGGGCGGGCCCCGCTTCCGTTTTACGTCGGCCGAAATCCCGGCTAGGACGACGAATAATCTGCGCTACGGTCGTGACTCCTTCACTGTCGCTCTTGTGACCTCCAGTTAAACCATCCTGATGCTTAAGTGAGCCTGTTGCTGACTCGTGACTTCTCAAGACATGCTTATACTCACAGATGTGCTATTTGAGTTTCCCATTATGGGCCTCGATTGCTTTCCGGTGGGTGGTGGGAATGAAATCACTCCACTATGTGCCATAGCTAACGGCCCCGTTCACGGTCATTGGGCATCTAAGGATCCATCTCAGAATTAGTGTTGGAGTGAACAGTGAAAGCCAAATGGGTATTCCACCAATTGCGAGAAATATCAAAAGTGCATTTTAATTAGAACATGGGAGAGAACTCAGCTAATTACGGGCTTCCGCGGCTGCGCAGCTCATTGATGTGACGCGTTAATGCTTTGTTAGTCTTGTGATAATGACATTATTAACTCATTCACTGCCATTGAACAATTTCTTTGTCCTTTCACAGTCCAGCCATTCAATCCCGGGAATTTATTGATATATATTTTTGAATTTTTTTTTCCAAAGGTTAGGGTAAAAGAGGGTCTGAAACTGTCCGGCAGTGAATGAGTTAAAGTTCTTTAAAAAAAACGGTGGGTGCAGTACATATTTCCATGTCTTGGTATTGGTCATGGAAATGAATTGATAAATTCAAAAGAGCAACAACTTTTTGTGATTAACCTAGGAAATTATTTGTTTAAAATAATGTGGAAGTCGAGTCATAAAAATGATTTTCTATAACATGTTTTATGCGGCACCACAATTCCAAACACGGTATTCGGATTAATGTGGAATAAGAATTAAGAGTAACTAACCCATATCAAAGTGCTTAATTCTTAATTTCACAAACGCAATAATAATCACAATAATCACCGTGTGTAGACGCATGGAGGAGCATACTTTATGACATATTATTGCAAATAAAAGGCTTGACTTGATCTTAAAAATATGTGTATCTCTAAAATATGAACTATATATAGTATACAAAATGCGGTACCAATCTAAACATTGAGCCTCAACAATAGGAGTCCTTTGAGTTATAGAAGCATGGCTATATTTCAACACAGCAGTTATATGTCATTGTGAGCCACTGAGTTTACAATGAGTGAATAAATCAATACTTGTAAAGAAGCGCTTGGCTGCCATTTGTTTGTACTGCCGGAGGGACAAACAAGGCTCTGGAAACAATGACCACTCTGACTAAGGTCAAAGTCAGTGTCGATTGTATGGGTGGCTTGTAAACCTCGCTGATGGCTTTGTTCGGGCGTAAAGCGCGGGTCAACTGCCTACATCAGACCTGCCTCTTGCTGTTTGCTTACAAAAGAGTTCACCGCAAAAACGCTGCAATCATATTCAACGCAAAAAGGCTTCTAACGCGTTAGGCACGCCCGTCCGCGAGGTAGTCACCCTCACTGGTGAGCATTTTCTGCATCATCACAGATAATGACTCTGCTCGGATGACAATAAAGACCTGTGCCAGGCGCTGTGCGCGGATTAAAAATGCATAAAGAGATGATTTTTTTTGTTTTTTTTACCATCATAATGCATCCGCAGAGGGTTGTGAGGGCAGATGATCAATACCGCTGACGTGCCAATTTATTAACCCCCCCCCCCATGTGCTTTTCTTGGAATTCTTTCACTGTGACGAGCCTCCATACACTTCAATCAATTTAAGGATGGATTGCCTCGAGCCAGCAGCAAATGATGGAAACAGATTTGAACATTCTCCAAAATAACGCGAAAGACGCTCTCGGTTTGAAGAAATGTGTTTATTATAACTATAACATTCAATGCAGATAACATTGTATGGATACAGTTTTGATTCATCGAGTTTGGTCCGGATTTAATTTCTTAGTTTGAATTTACATTCCCAAATCCAAATGCTGTACTCCCTGACTTTATTGTCTGTTTATTTCTCTTTTTAAATGGCGCCCCATTGTAAGGAAAAGGGCAGTTCTGGGATAAGCAGATGTTGCTTGTCAGCCATTGTGCCTTTCCTTATCATTCCGGCCTGAACAGCAAGCCCGAGCTGATTCCAAGTGGTCATTTGGGTTGAGGTCAAGAGTCTGATAAAGATGGCTCCGTGGGAGAGAGTGTTGTCATCCTTCAGGATGGAGTTTGATTCTAGACTGTGGGTGTGTGTGCGTAGAATGGCTCCTTGCTATCTGCAGTACGTGTTGACATTTACTTCGAAGATAGCGAGCTTCCCCTTTACAGTGATGGAGATAATTCCCGACACCATTACAACAATTGACTAAACATACATTTCTAAGCTTGAAGCTAGTCGTTTTGTTTATAAAAATCCACTGCAGATGGTACGGAAGCTAACCAGATGGGTGAAGTCGACAAAGATGGCACAGAGTAGCCATTTGTTAATGTTCAACAGGGGAATGAAAAAAAAATGCAAACTGACAACAGCAACTTTTTTTTCCCTTGATGAAAGTCTGTAATCTGGGATTCTTACCCCATTTCCCCCTGAAAAAATATGGAGTGCTTCATCTTACTCCAAAAGGTAATATACCCTATATATATATATATATATATATATATATATATATATATATATATATATATATATATATATATATATATATATATATTCTTAAAATGAAAATAAATTCCTAAAAATTGATGTGTAAAATGAAAAGCTGCAGACAAATTCTGGACAAACGTTTGTACAGAGTTTGGCAAATCAACAAATTAAAAGTAACGCACAGCTTTGGAAATTTGAAGTTGTTTTAAATCGCAGTTGCGGCCTTGTATAGGGAAGTGTGGAACTGACAAATTGGAGTAAATATTTTTGACTGGTAAATACGTTTGAAAGTACCTGCAATACGTTTGAAAGTATTTACAAGTACGTTCAAACGTATTTGCAAGTACGTTTGAATGTATTAGCAAATAAGTTCAAACGTACAACTTTGCATTTTTTCTTCATAAAGCCACAGTGTTTTTTCACTTTCACTTGCGCTCTCCCCATAGCATTATGGGAAAAATGACAAACGAAAATCATACACTGAAGACATCTTAATAAATAATAAAAATGATGAATAAACAGCGTTCACTTAATCAATTTTTGAACATATTAAAAAAATATCGTGCATATGTATGTCAACACCCCATGGCATTATGGGAAAAAAAAAAAACGCGTAACGTATTTAGCACCTAACCGACAAGTGCGTTCGAACGTATTTGCAAATGTTGGAACGCATTTAACTTTAACGGTTCTTTTACAACTACATACCAATAAAGGACCTGCGGGACAATGAACCTAGGAAAAAAAACAACAACATTTCACCGACTATCAAAAAACCGCATGTGACTAAACATTAACTCTGAAACTAGCCATTCCCGTCACGTATGGATGATTTTATCTATTTTAATCTGTGGAAGAGTCACAGGGGCATGGAGCTATCAGAGGAGCAAGAGGGGAGGAACAGGGACGCCCTTGGCAGTCGGATGTGAGGAGTTTTCATAACTATATGCTGAGCGGGGCGAGCGAATCCCCACGTCCAAATCCATTATTGAAAAACACACACATACACACATCCGAGGTAGCTGACGCCACAGTTTTCACCAACCGCTGCCGTTTCACTGATAAGATGGCGTTTACTGCTGGGATGCACGACGTCGTGCTGGAATTACGCATGACACATGCTGCCGGGGTCTGAAGGGGGGAAACAAAAGCCGAGCTGCATTTGATCCCACGAGGAGATTGGGATGGCTTGCTTGTTTAGATTTCCTTTCATAACAATGCTCGGCCAATTCAAGGACGCTACAACATACAGAAACACATCATGTCAGCTGAGATATGTCAGCAGATAGGTAACCAAAGGAAGCGGAAAATTGTATATATGTATTTGATCAGGATTGTGGACAGCTAGCATAAAATCCCTATTCTCTGTTTTAGCTAGCATAAAATCCCTATTCTCTGTTTTAGAGCAGGAAAAGAAGTCTATGATTGACACTTGGAGTGTCATCCTGAAAGACAGCACGTGGTCAAGATGACTGATGCCTCAGGTACTGAGAGTGACAGACAATGATATGCTGTGAAAAAAAAAAAAAAACAGATGACAGGTAAGAAATCCGCATTGAGAGAGGCTAAGGATATAAAGACAGGCATTTAATGTCGGGGTGTGAATGTGTGTTTCTCATGCAAAAAGCTCAAGGCAAACTAAACCACAGTTGTCTGTAGGGATGTAACGATTCAATCGAAAATCTATTTAAAATGGATTGAAACTACTTAACTCATTCACTGCCAGACATTTTCAGACACTCTAATGTTTGAAAAAATTGGGGGAAAAAAAATATAAATAAATTCCTGGGGTTGAATGGCTGGACTGCGAAAAGACAAATAAATACGTCAATGGCAGCGAATGAGTTAAAATATCTCTCTGGTGTCTCTGCTGTAAAGGACCCGCATACGTAAATTAGTTAACTTAACACGCTTGCGCCAAACATCATTGCGTATTGTGTTTGCGGATGGCTGCAGCGCCAAACTAGCGGACAAAGACAAGCATCGCAGCGATTTTAAAACATTTGATCGAATCGAAATCGGTAACTGAATCTGGGCTTGAGTTGATCGTTACATTCTTCTCTACTATTGTGCAGTGCTACGCTAACAACTACGCTGGGGCAGAGGAAACTATCACAACTGACGTTATTGTTCGGTTTTAAGCACGCACACGGCTCAGTGTCATTTTACGGTAATGTTTTCGTGTGTGTGTGTGTGTGTCGTTGAACTATTTGAATTGAATGAATTATTTTTATCGTATTTGTTTGTTGTATGGAAGTTTGATTGTGAATATACCAAAGAACGATACTGGTAGCAGTTTTAAATCCGAGAGCATTTTCTTTGTTTGTGGAATCATACAGCGAAAACACATCTTCAGATCTTGAAGATAACATTGGCATGCAAACATAAATATACAATACAATATATTATACAATAATATAGACCAGGTCACTGCAGAGAGTTTTATTACAGGATAGCGCCACTAATCAATGATGACGCTCTAATCAGTCCAAGTGCCAGAAATTCATCCCTCTCAAAAATCCCAATGAAACAAAAACGAATCATACTCTTAATGGTATGTTCCCACCCAACTGTGGTCTGGCGTAATCTCTTTCCAGTTCAATCAAAGATCCTATCACAGCGTTTACAACCACTGACACACATGGCAAATAACTTAATGGAATGGGAGTGAGCAACATCACTGGTTCCAATGAGGCGTGGCTGCCACTCATGTTACCAGCCTCTAAGTCCCAATCCCACAATTCCTTTATTAGTAGTAAAATAAGAGTCGGAAGCACTCCACCATACAATTCAAACTGAAGTGTCACAAAGTCTTCATAAAAAGTGTCTTTAATGACGTACGTAGTAGTACCCTTAAGCCTCTTTCTCACTTTACTATTCCTACCTGGTTTAGCAGATTGCACTTGCTTTTAACCGTCTTAGGTTTGTGTAATTGATTGTCCACTACAAAAGGAGAGCTGCCTGACTTGCTGTCGGATGCTTTTTGGATGTCAACTTTATTGGATATGCATTCAGGGCTATGTTAGATTAGGCCTCTTTGGCACACATAATTAGATGACTTGACCGTTTGATGGCGGTGAATGTTTGTTGAATTTATTCTTATTAAATAGACTATAAATCTACCGAGAAATGTATCTGCATCCAGATGCTGTTATTTGTTGCAACCACTTGACGAAATGAAATTGAATGCGTTCGGCGAACATTTTTCCCCAGCGCAGGAATACGAATTCAATCAGAACACTTTGCTAATGACTATGCAAATTGGGAGGTCCACCAATTAAAAAAAAGTTGAAAAAGCGGAGTATTTAACCTGTGTGCTCAAGCTAGAAAAGTGGCCGACCAAACATTTTTTTGCGCCACGGAGTCACTTTACGTAGACATATTTTGATGGATGCATAATAAGAAATAATGTACAAACGAATGATCAAATCTGAAAATCACCGTTGCGCCGTTACGATGAATGTAGTTGCTATAATAGTGGGATCCCCGTGCATTCAAGAAACTCCAAAAGGCTTATCTTTCAATGACGGTACACCGGCCGCAGGCGGTGTTTGAAGCCACTCTTCAGTTGTTAGTGAAAAAAAAGTCAGTGAGTGCTGACAGCGCCTCTCTGATCAACTCAATAAAGAAAAAGAAAAAAATGTGTTCAGTTTCGCGGCATGCATTTGTAGAACATCTTTCTGCAATGTGCAACGACGTATATCATGGAACGTCAAGTGCAATTTGATGTTTCAGCAGGAAACCTGCGTGAATTGACGGGAGTCTTCATTGAACCTAACGTGCGTGAATTTGGTCGGCGGGATGGTCGGAGTCTGGATTCAAACTCCCAACCTCCGAATTGTGAGGCGGCTGTGCTAACCGCTCCTTTACCGTGCTGCCCATTCGTAATTGCCTCCCTGAGAATTGGGTGATTGCTTTTTGTTACACAGCAGCTACATCATATCGAGGAACAGCCCCCCAAAAAATAATTGCCTCAAATGATAATTGCCAGAAAGCTTAAAACGTGCACTCTCTTCTTCTTTTCCGTGCGCAATTAATCATTGCTTCACTCAATTAAAATACGACACAACCGCCCTCTAGCACAGACTACACGGCCGAGAAGCTGCGACATATTGTATCAAAATGAGACGGGTGGGGGAACAGCGATTATGTAAACATCAAATTAAATCCTTCAGACTTGTAAGGAAAATCAAGGCTGTACCCAACAACTCCCCCCTTCGGTGCTTATCGCCCGCCACCTCCTTCCTAACGCAAACATCCTCCCTTGATAATTCAGAATACGTTATCTTTTTCCTTAATTGCTCGCTGTTAGTTGGGTGAAACATGGCCCCTCCGTGATTAGCTCTGCTAGGAAGATGAGAACAGAAAGAGATCATGCTTTTGTCTCCCGATGCTTTTTAGACTCGCTACTCAGCCGCTTTGGTCTGTACAGGCCAGCTCTTGGAGATGAAATGGACCATGAACACGATTAGCTCACTTATTCGACAACTGACGCAAGCTCTGCAATAGGCAGCTGATCATTAGCGTGACACCGAGACAACGCCGATCTATAATTCTTTGCTTTGCTCCGATTGAACTACTGTGGACTATTTATTGTGTTGTGACTGTTGACACAGAGGCAACTCTTTTCTCCCCGTGAGAGTTAAACAAATAAATTAAAAAAAACAAGGGAAAAACAGTCTTCGTGCCTCAATTTGTCTCAATTCCAGTTACGGCAGAAAATCAATCAATTTCTGTAAATTAATTTCTTTCCATAAAAACAAAAAAAAAATGTTTTGCTTTCAACATTCCTGTCTGCTTTTTACTGCAATCGGGTCCAAGCGACTGCTTTCACAAATTTGACATTTTGCATAACAAGTTGAAGCTATTCTCACCCGGTGTTTGCACAACACCAAAAGCAGGTGAATATATATTTGTCTGTCGCTCAAGGGGCAAGTCATTTCTGTCGCAATAGCAGCCATAATTACCAAGTAGGTGTTGGATAAACATCATTCAAAAGTTCACGTGGGGGCAGAATTGGGCGAGTCTGGATAGACACCGAGTTATTGAGGCAAATGCATCTGGACCCCCTCGTGAGCATGAGCCAAAAATTCAGACATAGACATCGAGAAGTGGAATTGCTCCATTGAGAGCCGCACCTGGGCCACATTACACATCAATTACTGCAGCGTTTCGACAAAAAAAAAATGATAATAATAGCTCACTCTGGTTTAAACCCTCAAACTGTCACATATAAGGAAATGTACTGACTGGTGAAATGGAAGTGCAGGTGATGATTGAATGTGCTGTATATGCTGCGTTATCGTCAAGTCTGAATGAAACGCAATTTGCTGCCTTATAGAACTTTCCTTTTATCGGGGTTACATTTCGTATACGGTTTGAATCTCAGCTGCGCTTCTTATACCGACGTTCTGAAAACATGAAATGGAAGCATACTTATTGCCGTCGCACATGTCATGAGTAACAGAGCAACGAAATTCACTTTACGGTTACAACCCGTCCAAGAGACGTAAAAACAGTGACCGACAAAGTGACAGAACGGGAAGACGGCGCCATGATTTTCTTCGATGAAAAAGAAAACACACGTGTACCGATCTATAGGCTGGTCCGCCTCTTATTTTAAACGGACTTCCGTCGGCGAGTCCGACTAAACTTTCACTAGCCCCCCCATGAGCGATATTTATATTTGAAACAAAACCAAAGATTCACCACACATGGAAGCCTCACTCCAGCATGGGAGCATTAGATGCGTAATAATAAATAAATAAACACGTCTCCTTTTAGGATCCTGAAGCCGCAAGCCTCGGCCAATGGGAAACTGGAGCCTCTGTTATAGGGATTGTGGTATTGCCCTCCACCCTAACGAGGACTAGCGTTATAGCAAATTGATGAACACGGTAGAGTAACTATTATAGTAGCCCATGTCCTTTCCCAAAACAATAAATACTGAATGATGAAATCATTCTTGAAAAATGCATGACCCCTTAGCCAATTAAGTAGCCTTTTTTTTTTTTTTTTTTTTTTTTTTAAAGGCTACAAATTGAAGGGCATGCATCACCTGCACAGCACAGCTTTCAACTTGCTCTGCTAATGACACTTTTTTTTGGGGGGGGGGGGGCTCTAACACCTGACTTAGCCTTGCTTGCCGTGGACATACTGCTCAAGGCTGGCTAAACACGTTTTTTTTGGCCTATTAATATTAACAGCGACGGACGGAGGAGCGCTAGTCGCACTCAGACTAATTCCCTCAGTCCTACGGGGGATGCAGTGATGTATGAGGGGAATGAAATGGGAGGCACAGGTCGATTGGCCAACACCGACGCCATCGCACAGTAATGAGATCTCAGGGGGAGGGGAAAAAAGAGGCCACTTCCTCCAACTCCTTGCTGGAATAATACTAATTGGCCAGAATAGGATAGGAAGTCATCGGAAGTTTTAGGGACATTATCATTAAGTATATTCTAAAAACAGTTGGGTCAAAAATAACCCAATTTGGGTCTAAAAATGGATCGATCCACTCCTTGGGTCAAGCTGACCCAACAAATTGGGTTGTTGTACAAAAACAACCCAGAAAGTTGGGTCAAATTGACCCAAGTAGTAATATATCGTCATGTCATGCGACAAACACTTATCTCCATTTTTTTCCCCATTTTCTTATTTTTACCTGAATCGTGTTTCCGCGTTGCAGAAATCGCATTAAAGTGAAAATTAAAAAAGTTTCCAAAATCGGAGATAAGTGTTTTTCACAGGACAGCGACGATATGTTGTTTTGATATTTGGAGAATATATCGCCGCTGTCCTGTGAAAAACACTTATGTCCAATTTTGAAAAAAAAAAAAAACATTAATGAGATGTGGAAACGTGGAAACCTGTAAACACCACACACACAAAAATGGACATAAGTGTTTTTCACAGGACAGCGACGATATGAATGACTGAAATTGGCAACGACATTTTTTTTCAACTTGCAGATGTTCTTACCATGTTAGTTTTTTCTGGTTTTATGTTGACAAAACACTACGTACATATTTGAAAAGAATTTGTTAGACATGTTTGCATATTGATTTGCTTGCTTGATGTGAAGCGATATTAATTGTAATTGTTGACACCATACTTGAACATTTTGTTTAAATAAGCTTCTATTTAATCTCTATATTGACTGTGTGTTTATTTGACTATTCCATACTGGAGTTGTGTTGGCCCCTTTATAAATGTTCACATTCCTGGCACTTAAATTTCCACACTATGACATATTCCCCGAAGTTGTTATCATCATTATAATTATTATTTACAATACCAAAAATTATACCTGGTATTTATTTAACATTTCCATCATCCACAATTAGGCACCGGCGCACATCTAATTCATTTATCGAGTCTGCTTATACACTCCTATGCGCCAAAAACAGTGCTGCTAATAACAGAATGGTGTAGCATTATTGACTATGAACTGCACTGTTTCCACTATTATACTTCTCTAAATAGTATTTGTCACTGGCACACATTAGTCGGTTCCCACGTTTCATATTCTCCACAATAATTACAAATATCCAGCTTTTGAGTCCTGCGTTCCTTCATTTGCTCTTTGCCAATGACTCCTAGAATGAAAAATGTGGCGCTAGCTATACAGACAGACTGCATATTGCTTCGACGTAGAGGTGCGTGTGTATATGAGCTTGGAGAATTTCCAGAGGCAGAAAATGTATGCAAAGCATTTTGAAAATTGCATTGATCTGTTCCCAAGACCTGTTTTCTGCCTGCTTCCCATCTTAATGCATGTGTGACACCAGTGTCGTGGGTGGCTTCAGTCGGTTACACCCACTTCTACAGTTTTGTTTTGTCCAAATCCCAACCATCACCTTTGAATTTAATTTGTCATGCTCTGTCTTTTTCACGTTTCCTTTTTCTTTCCTTTTCGCAGACATACTGCCATTCGCCCAAGGTTATAAAGCAAGAGGCAAAGGCACATTTCACAGACTATAACACACTTTCCGTTAAACTTCTGTTAGTTTTTTTTTGGTCATTTGCCATCATCTTACATGTGAAAAACTCACCAAATGTAAAAATAAAATGACACTGACTGACTGATTGCGGAGTCTTATCCTAGCTGCACTTAAGAACCATGGCAGGAATCACAGCCGGTGATTCATCACAACCACTGTCCCTTCATGGAACAGATTTTGTGAAATCACACACTAATTAATGATGCTTTCATTTTTGGATGACTGCCAAGCACTACCACAGTGTCAATTGTGAACATTTCATGAAAAGCTCCTTATGAGCTTGTGTTATTGCCTTACTTGGTAGTTAAACTCAGCATATTAAAGACTGTCAAAAATCCCTTTAAAGCCTTGTGAGTGCTTTTTATTCTTCAATGTGATTTTTCATTCTAATTACTGGAAATTACCTAGCTAGCTCTGTTTAAGTTAAACCTTTCATGACAAGTATATTCCCGCAGCATACAGGAGGCATTTGAATATATTTTACATTACGTGACAGTGTATGCGGAATGAGTTTCAGGGCCACACCACCATAGCAATTAGATTTGGGCTTCCCGGTTCTCACTTGGATACTTAGTTGGGAAAAAAAACGTGATTTTTGTTTGTGTTTTTCCGCTGGGAGTTTAAGCTCAACAGCCACTCGGAATGCTATAACGGCTTATAAAATGTAGAGCTTGAAACCATCCATCCAATCTCCGCACTGCTTATCCTCGTAAAGGTTGCAGGTGAGCTGGAGTCGATCCCATTTGACATTAGATGAGAGGCAGGGCACATCCTCAATTGGTTAGCAGCCAGCCCGCCTTGATTCCATAGTCTTCTTAGTCCCTCTTTGTATATACAGTCATGACTTCATTTGAAACCCTGACACACAATATCTTGTAATTACGGCACTTACTGTAGATCATTTTTATACCAGTAAATATGTTGCTCTGAATCAGTAACTGATATCAGGGCACAACACTATCCAGGTTATCTATTCTTGCTGTCATAAAATAATGTCTCTCTTGTATTAGAGATGTTATTTCTCAAGAGATTCCGTGTTTTATTTGGCAAGGACCAAGCTTTAGAGTACTAAAAAAAAAAAAAAAAGATTGTAGTGTATTTTTCAGCTTGCTGACAGTGTTCTATAAAATAGAATCAGGTAAATGCTGCTATTCTTTATGCGTGATGATGGACCTAGTCATGTTCATTGTAAATCCAAGATCCAGTTTTATGAGTGGTATTTCACGTAAATGCGAAAAGTTGAATTTTCTCTTCTCTTGTCTTCAACAATTAAAGATGAACAAAACACTTTTAAAGGGTGGACTGAAACACTCAAACTGACTGATTCCAGTGTAGTAAAAAATACTATAAGCAAAGCGTAGACTTAAATAATATTACAGAACCTACTTTGGATTACAATTACAGAATTACCGGTACTAATTCTTTAATAAGATGGTACATATATTTGAAGTTTAGAGCCACATTTGTCCCATGCAGGTTCTCGTTTGTCTGGTCATTAGAACTGCTCCTCTACTTGGGGGGGAAGACACATAATGCCAAGCTCATAGCAGGCTGACCTATCAAAACCAGGCAACAACAGATGATTGCGGTATGTGCGCATACCCTATGAGTCCAAAGAGTCACATTTTTTGGGCTGTAGTTTTAAGATTTCCGATGTTATGAGTTATTTCACCTTTTTTTGTTTAGTACATAACTCCACATGTGTCCATTCATAGTTTTGATGCCTTCAGTGAGAATCTATAATGAAAACAGTCAAAGAAACGCATTGAATGAGGTGTGTCCAAACTTTTGGCCTGTACTATATATGCCCATAATTGATCAAACATTCAATTTCAAATAAAAAAAAATAAAACAAAATCGACCATTCATGCCTTTCCTTGCCTCATCTCTGTGTGCTCATGAGCAGCCAAACCAATGAGGCAATTGGACGGTGCTTAAATGGTCGACAGAAGGCAGTGTGAGCACTGAGGCAGAGAAGGCGCACCTGTGGAAAAAGCTCCAAAATCAATTTTGGAATCATCAGTCTGACCAATGTGGCCTGCTTAGGTGATGAGTAGGAGGGCTGAACCAGACTGGCGATGATGTTACTACGAGACATGTGATCCCTCCCAATTGCCTGCCTGTGTTGACATGACTGAAGGGATATTCCAGGGTAGGAACTTACCTCTGCAGATGGTGCCGTTTCCAACGTAGCCCGGCTTGCAGGTACACAGGTGTCCTCGAATGGTGTTGGTGCAGATCGCATTGTCATCGCATGAATTGTGACTACTGGCACATTCATCGTGCTCTGTAAGAGAGACGGATAAAGGCAGACCCCCAAAGTGAGATGGTAGGACATTATGGGGGCCCCTAAGCAATGCTCAAGCATGCGTCTGAACATTCACACAAACTCCCTGAGCATTCCTTGGAGCAATATCAGACATGTACATACATGGCAGCCAAACGTGGTCACGCTTGTCATAAGTTACATGATGTAGGTATGTTACAAAAAAACCCCATTAATAAATCACAAAAATCTGCAGTCACCTGACATCTGAAACGAGAGAAACAACCTCATTTAAGGGGCTCCTAAACTACGCCCATGTTTGGAATTCCTGAATGGAGCAATCCGCGTGTCGCCTGCAGCGTCTTGTCAGTGGCGAGTGTGAGTGAGTATGTGGGTCAATGTACTGTATGCTTTAAATTATAGTAGAACAACTGTGTTTGCACCCTAGATCGCGCTACTGAAACTGTTAGGAAAGTGGGAATGGTGTGGTGTCCTGTTTCTAGATTAACCCATTAAGGCTTAAAGCGCTTGGCTCAACAGCTCCCCAAAACCTAAGGGTGACGATAGAATTACCCTCTAAAACCTGAAGTTTTCCCAGAAATTCAACTCCTACAAAATAATTATATTTGAAACACGGCATTCAGAATAATTTTGCGTTTGTGGAATATAAATTAAGCAGCAAAATGCACTCGTTTTTAGCCATCTCTGAGAATGGCCATTTTGTCTTCTGTCAACTGAAAATGACATCACAACTGCTCACAACGACCAATCACGGCTGACCTGTTCTCTGAATCTGAGCCGTGATTGGTCGTTGTGAGCAGTTGTGATGTCATTTTCATTCGACAGAAGACAAAATGGCCGCCCCCAGAGATGGCTAAAGACAGGTGCATTTTGCTATTTAACTTATATTCCACAAACGCAATATCTCTCAGAATGCCGTGTTTCAACTAGTGGGCCTGCTGGGAACATATTCTTGAAAAAAAATGTTTGCGTTGAATTCCGCTTTACAGGTAGAAAGACGCAACAGCGCCCGGCCATAGTAGGTTAAACTGGGTTGGAAATGAAGGAATGAATGCAGAAATGTATCGTGTGTGCGAGGTGCGCGCTAGCGTCACCGTGTGCGCTGAGAGGGTAAGAGCGGTGCGCAATTGCTCACACGCGCAGCTTTGAGAAAAAATTGGCCCCCAAGCCTGGAGGAGGGGGGCCCTTCCTAATTTTTGGGGATTCATTTTGGAGAATTCTGAAGAAAATGAATGGATGAATGCTTTTTACTCAGTCTATACTCAAAATGAAGCCATACTTCACCCTAATCACACAAGGCATTAAAAGCAGTATTTTTAAACCAAGCACACTATTTGTAATGTGTGTGTTGCAGTGGAAATGTAAGCCTGACGAGTTTTTTTTTTTCCCCAAACAGAGAAACGTGCTATTACAAACAAATCTGTTTCTTAACTCCAAACCTACAGTGAGTTGTGACTATGGCAACCATCAACATAAATCCAGCTAACTACTGATCATGACTGATTGGCTTCTCTCTTTAATCATTAACCGGTGAAAAGAGAATCTCAAAAGGAGAATTATTCAGCGAAAAGGATGTATCACTGCATAATGACATACCTGTAGTCAAGCTGTCTGAGTTTTTAAATATAGGCAGCTAAAAAGAATTCGTCCTTCATTAATTTTACCATCCAAGCGCTGAATTCGCCTGCTGTGTTTTTTTTTCAAATTATGCTAAAACTCCGCTAACGAGATAACACACTCGTCAATTCATTGTTTGCAATACTGATTATGACTCGAGTCCCCCATTGAGACACGCATGGAGAGTTTATTTGATATCAAGAGTAAACGATTTCTGCCAACTCAGACTTTCTGTATCCATCACGTTCGGGCAATTTCATCTTCGCTGCAGTCCATGTACATGTTACACACGAACCACTACACGTTCCACTAATGAGCCATCCTGATGAGGCTGTTGTGGGAACGACCCGGGGCCACCACAACGCATAAGTAATGTTGAGAGTACCACAAAGAAAAAAAAAATACCCCAATTTTTCATTCCCGTAATAGCGTAATTAAAACAGCATGAATGATTATCATCAACAAATCTTGACTATAAATATAGTTGTCGTTCATTTGAGGTAACATGTTTACAGCTTGAAGTCCTATCACTGAGCCGATCAGACTAATTTGCTAACAGCTGATGAATTTCAATTAGAATATGGAGCAATTTCAGAATATTGATGTGAAAACGGGACGATAGAAAAATACTTCCTTATATCCGTACATAAAGTCTTTAAGTACGGAGCATTTTCCCTCCTGAGGCAGCCCTCTCCTTGGGGCGCACACTCCTCATGAATATGCAGCTGTGGTGGGAGTCATGACTAATACATTTTCCTTAATTAATGAGTGGCATGCATAAAGCCCTGCAGCAGCTCGCAGAAATAATTTAGCTTTTGTCTTCCCAATGAATGTGACCTATGCCAGGATAGAAAAAAAAAAAAAAGAAAAAAGTGAAATATCAAGAGCTGTGCAGGAATACTTTAGTGTAAATAAAGGTACTGTATACATTAATGGCGGTGTAATACAAGGAGAGTTTTGTAATAAACATTTCTTGTGCTAGCTAGATGATGGAGGTGAGAGCAACAAAATACAAACAGGGAATAACTGCAAATGAAAGTTCATACCGGCATGTATCGGCACGTGGAGTCACACTTCCTCCGCCAAAAAGTAAATGTATCCATCGGTTTGTGTATGTACGGTATATGTATGTGTTTGTTTCCCAGGGTTACAAACAAGGAGACAATTGATATTTTATCTTACATACGAGCTGTGTCAGAAAAGTTCCAGGACTCGCGCCGCAAAAGATTTTCTCCCGTTCAATGTGGGTCAGAGGTTCAACCAGCTTGTCAACAGGAGATCTTGCAGAATTGATTAGGACAACTTTGCCCTGGCTTCGCCATGACAACATACATTTTCACAATGCTCTCAGAATCGAACAGTTCCTGGCTGATAGTAACATCGCCATGCTGGACCAAAGTCCCTACTTATAGGACCTGTCTCTGTGGGATTCCTCCGCAACTTTTTTTCAAAGGTCATCAAGGGGGAGAAAAGTTGGGAGTTTGATTTGAAATATGTCTTAAAGTGGAAGTCAAACCAAACATATTTTTTTTCAAGATGATGTTCTATGCAGGCCCACTAGGCATTCTGATAAATATTGAGTTTGTGCAATTACAGTAAATCCACACGTTTTTAGCCATCTCTGGGGTCAGCCATTTTGTCACTTCTGTCAACTGAAAATGACATCACAGTTGCTCAGGACTAAGGTAACGCCCAATCACGGCTCACCTGTTTTCTGAAGCTGAACCATGATTGGTCGTTACCTGAGCCCTGAGCAGTTATGATGTCATTTTCAGTCGACAGAAGTGACAAAATGGCCGCCCCCAGAGATGGCTAAAAACGTGTGGATTTTGCAGCTTAATCCATATTCCATAAACGCGATATTAATGAATGCCGTGTCTCAACTAGTGGGCCTGCCTAGAACATATTCTTGAACAAAAATAGGTTTGGGTTGACTTTCCTCTTTTAGTGAAGCCAGACCTGAAAGTATTCTGAGACACCTCGTATGTATGGGTGTTGGCCAATAAAAAAAGCCAGTACACTTTCTGGCTGCTAAATTCAGCACAGGGAAAAAGATGAAGTGAACAATAAAGCATTATGAAGGAAACGCAGTAATTTGCATTAAGGGCTGTCTAGTTACAAAAAAAAAAATGGTGACAGGATCGCTTGTACCTGCAAATACGAGCCTCTGTTTCCATAATACTGTATTAGCATTTTAACATCTTCCCTTCACATTGCAACTGTAAAATAAATTGTTATTATTATTAATAGTAGAGGGAAATAAACTGAAGTCTTAGGAAGACTCACCTTACTCAGCAACGAACAACCGCGTGGCAGCAATGTTATTGGCAATGACAAACGCAACGAGCAAGTAACAGTGGTGTCATCCCAGCATGTTAGGCAAGTCCATTTGCGTTACGCCTAATTACTGATAATTATACACTGATACAATATTGGGCTTGGACATGTCGACATGACCCTCGGGGCTCTCACCTAATGATGTGAAATGAAAGATCACCCCAATCTGAGGCAGTTTATTTCCCATTTCGCAAATACTGAGCAGTTCACAAGTCAGATATAGAGCTGTGTCCCATTGCTCATTTTCCGTTGTTCCTTTCATAATAATCAGTAAGTGTAATCGTACTCACTTGTTTCATAAGTGTCTAAAAAAGTGTATTTATCTACACTAAGGACTAGCAAATGTTCAATGAGCAAATTTACACAAATCGATGTACGTATCAATCCATTCACATATTCTGTTCAGGGTTGGGGGGAACTGCTTTGAGTTGGCAGCTCCTCTCCTTTTTCTTTTAAATTGATACTTTCCCACCTTTTTTTTTTGTCAATCGATTTTCTTTGCACGCTGTGTGGACCCATTGTGGATTGTTTTTGGCCATGACTGTAACTGGAGCAGAGTATCGGCGGCTGAAGTTTTGCGCCTTCATGTCGGCGCAGTTACATTATAAGACCTATGTTTTTTTTATTCTTTTTTTTTTTTTTAAATTGCGCAGAGAATATCGCCACTATTGGACTGATGCCGCTTGACTGTAATGGTAAAGCCGCGGGGCATTTGTTGTTTTGTTCTTAACAGGCAGCATTTTTTGCAAGAGCCCGTTTTTGTTGAATGAAGGATGTCAAAATATTGGCTGTGACCGCGAGGAACATCGTCAATGTGGAGCTTACACACGGCTACTCTCTGTTGCTTGTTCTGTGTTTCAAGCATATTTTCTGTCAAACATTATTTGTAGCCCCCGATAATAAGGGAAAAATAATGTCATTAATAATTAGGTGTATTTGAGTCATAGTTTACATCACTGTGCTCATATTCTGATGAATATTGCGTTTGTGAAATAAGAGTTACCACATGTTTTTAGACATCTCCGGGGGCAGCCATTTTATCACTTCTGTCGATTGAAAATGACATCACAGCTGCTCAGAGCAGTTGTGATGTCATTTTTAGTCGACAGAAGTGACAAAATGGCCGCCCACAGAGATGGCTAAAAAGGGGTGGATTTTGCTGCTTAACTCATATTCCACAAATGTATCAGAATGCCGTGTTTCAACTAGTGGGAATGCATCGAACATACGCTTGAAAAAAAACATGTTTAGGTTGACTTCCGCTTTAAAACGACTTGTCCATAGATGAAAAGCGCAAGATTACATTTAGCGATTTAGTGGAATTTTTGGCTCACCCCATCACCACCATGAAATGTAGCATTTTATCGCTTTATCTGGTCAATTCTTTGTCTTAAAGAACATGTGCTTTTTGTTACTCTCTGACAGTGAGCACACTTTGACTTCACACATCAAAGATGGTTTGTTTGCATAAAAAAAAAAAAAAAATGCAGTTTACAAATGCACCTGGCCGAGGAAATTGTAGAGAAAATGCAGTGACACAAAAGAATTAAATGATTAGTGATCGGTCCAAGTTTCTTTGTTGCACCAATTATAGGCCAAACAAATCAGAACAGAAGCGTCGAGAGACGAGCAGCCGGTGTTTATAGCTGAAACAAACTGGAATAGCAATAAAACCTATTTTCTAAGTTCCTCTACTGATGCGTTTCTGCTTTTTTCTTTTTCTTTTTTTTTTTTTTTTTTGTCTTAAACAGGGAGAAGTGTGATGAGGAAAATCATTTCAGACAATGTTCAAAGAGTCACTGAATAATTACGATTTGAAGGACTACAGCTGGTGGCATGCTTGATTTGTACAGCCCAAAAAACGGATGACTAATATATTCCTCAAATGTGCTTACAATATTTCCTGACTTTACTGTTTAAACAATAACATCGAGCAAAATGCTTCTGTGGCGGCATTTAAAAAGATTTCTTCCTAAAACAAAGTCCTCATGCTGATTTTCTAGCTCGGCCTTGATGCTCACCTTGATGTGATGAGAACTCACCGGGGGGGTCACAGGGGAAACAATATTGATTGCTTGTCACAGTATTTAGCTGAGGGAGCATGGATTTCCATGAAATTAGTCCGGTAAATATGTCATTTTCCTGCAATAACAATCCTGACGATAAAGCGACAATTTTCTGCACACCCAGCAGTAAATGAATTGCACTTCAACCAGCTGCTCTATAGCACAACTGCAGGGAAGCCGTTTAAACTGCTCTCCTTCAAGAGATGCACTTCATCTAATTATATTTATGTCATTTTGAAGTCATGCCCAGTGTGGTACTTTGATTTCCAAGTTTAATTTGTTTCATGTAGGAACCTCGTAACTGAATTTTCGCCGATACCAATTTAATATTCTCCATGGAAATGAATTGAAATGTCGCAAATTCATTACAGCCACCCTAAAAGGAAAAAAAACAGCAGTATTGCATAAAAGCGCAAAAGAGCATGGAATAAACTAGTTTTATCATTTGTAATCGCTGTTGTGTGTGTGCCTTTCAGGGGCGTCGCCTACTAAGTGACGTCAGGGAAACGGCTAGGATTTGTAATTGCCATTTTTCTTCACACCAATGGGCTCAGTGTGAGTTGTGTCTCATTTGCATGAGACAGTGCCACTCCCCTAAAACGGAATGATTTGAACCATAATGTTGTAAGAGGTGTCAAGTGTGCTGTAATCCTTTAGAACTGTTTTAAATTGTAACTTTAAGAACACCAGAATCCCGCTTTAGTAGGCTATGTTTTTTTTCCCTCTCTTTTGCAAAGTGCGAACTATATATATATATATATGTTTTCATTGTCTCGGTTTCCCCCGTATAATTGTAACGCTATAACCTCAATGCGGCACACCAAAGCATTTACAGTATTTAATTTGCTACACCACGAATTTGTATAGCTCAGGGCCATGAGAGAGACGCTTTAGCTGCATTGCGCATTAATGAAAGCGTGTCCCATTAATGTGTTCTGTCGGTAAACATGCAGAGTGCATTTTATTCCTGGTGTCTCAACGTATTCACCCAGGGGAAAGGGAATCGATGAGTCTCTAGAGAGCACAACACGAAGCTTTCGGCACGGCAGTGCAACATGGAGACAGAAATCACTGCGGACGGTTATACTGCCTTCTCGTAAGTGGAAAGGAATTCTTGCATCAAAC
Organism: Filicampus tigris; assembly: GCF_054856515.1. Classification (NCBI taxonomy): domain Eukaryota; kingdom Metazoa; phylum Chordata; class Actinopteri; order Syngnathiformes; family Syngnathidae; genus Filicampus; species Filicampus tigris. The sequence goes on from NC_141219.1 coordinate 7,049,557, forward strand.
CTTTATGAGGAGGCTAAATATAAACACTCGCCTCTACAGAGACAATTATAAATTGATGAAAACTTATGTGACTCCTGCCCAAACCATGTTTGATGGGCTTATTAAAATGGCTGCTCCCTTGCCAGCCTTACAACGTGACCTCCATCTTTGAAAAGCTAACGTATACAGGGAGGGTTGCCAAAGTTACCAAGCTCGTCACACCTGAGCTCAAGATTCATTATATGTGTAATTGGAATTGGATTTGATTAAATTTTCATTAAACCAATGTGTCCGCGGGACACTGTGGCCTTCCACTGTTGAAATGTCGAACACTATATGTAGCAAGGCATGCGCCAAATTAATGGCAGAACCCTTTGATCATATGCTATAACCATGCCTGAGCATATTGCATGTGAACGACTGATTAGGGGAAAAAAATGGACTATTGATCAGCCCCGTGTAGACAAGGAGAGAGAGGATGAAAACGTGACTCGAGCAAAGGCAGTAGCGTGTAATACATGTGCAAAAGCAAACACACCTAAGCCACGTAGCAAAGACAATTGGCCCACATTTGGCGCGAAGCTGGCACAGGTGGCATTCAGTTGGCACTGGCCTAAGGTTCTCAAGTTCTGAAAATAAAGATCTGTTTATAACAGTTGTTGAGGCTTTTCCCCAAAAAATCTGGGTCAAATATGGCTCATGAATGAAGTGGCTTACTCTGGGCTGATATCAGGAACCAGTTCTGGTCCATCAAAGGGCCAGTTATGGTTATACGATTTGGCTGAGATATGGGCCTTATGTGGCCCACATTGTGGATAGCTGATATGGATCACTAAAGGATCAGAAGTCATTGAGGTATGTGGGTCAATTGCAAGTGGGTTGCGATTGCTAATTTTGCTATCTGGAAAGTTTGCCAAATGAAATCAATATAATGTCGGCACACAAGCGAACCCAAGCAGGCAGCGAACAGGAATCGATCTGATAAAAAAACGAAATAGACAAAAAGTCGTACTCGGTAGAAAATGACAATACCGTCTTGTTCAACAATTTGGGGTTTTAGAGAATGCAGTGATGACATTTTATTTCATGTTGATTTTATCCTACCTAAGCAGGGCACACTCGTACCAATGATTGGGCCTGATTCCATGCCACCGACCAAAACAGCAAAGGCCCGATTATCCGATTTTCCTCAAATGTCATGACCGATAATTCTGTGCAACAGTTAATGCTTTCTGACAGCCTGTAAGCACATACAGTATACGGCAAGGAAAACGTTCTCCTGTGTGCTAGATTGCACACTGAAACGTAAAGATGCAAGCACCGAATACACCTGAAGATATCAATATTTGATGCATACATTTCTGAGGTGATTTTACTGTAAAATAAAGCTCTACGTCATCATATGTTGCTTCAATAAATACATTTTCAAATATTATTAACAGTATACAATATTTTTCTTAGTAGTTTTAGTGGTTCATTTTTCCAAAAGCAGTTGAATTCATTTGTAAACTCATTAGCGCACAGCTTAAAAATGAAATCATACAAAAACGAAAAAAAAAAAAAGCCTGCTCTTTCAGTTTTATGTGTAATTTAAGCCTCGGCGTCTGCATAAAGCAGAACGCAATTGTAAAATCTATCGTAAGATACACTCAAATGTGGGAGCTGGGGATTTTCCAGCATCACAGATGGCATATCGCTATTATCCACCAACACGTGAAGTCAGGGATCATAATGACGTTCCACAAGGGAAATCACTGAATCATAAAACTGAGCGTAAACAACATTCATTATTCCTACTTTTGCCAATTGGCCTGTACTGTATATTGCATACACAATTCAATATTAATCGTTACTTGAAAGATCGGTTTCACTTCCTTTGTAAATAACAAATCACTTACAGTAAATGGGCTGCAATGGATTCACCGAGTGAAACAACGTGAGCTTTACAGTGTCACCCTTAAAGCGGAAGTCAACCCAAGCATATTTTTTTTCAAGAATATGTTCCCAGCAGGCCCACTAGTTGAAACACCGCATTCTGATTAATTATGCGTATGTGGAATATAAGTTAAGTAGCAAAATGCACTCGTTTTTAGCCATCTCTGAGAATGGCCATTTTGTCTTCTGTCGACTGAAAATGACATCACAACTGCTTACAACGACCAATCACAGCTGACCTGTTCTCTGAATCTGAGCCGTGATTGGTCGTTGTGAGCAGTTGTGATGTCATTTTCAGTCGACAGAAGACAAAATGGCCGCCCCCAGAGACGGCTAAAAACGTGTAGATTAACACTTATTCCACTAACGCAATATTTATCAGAATGCCCTGTTCAACTAGCGGGCTTGCATAAAACATATTCTTGAAAAAAATATGTTTCCGTTGACTTCCGCTTTAATACAAAGATATTTTAGGCAGGCATTGGTGTCTTTGTGCCCTGCTCGTCAAATTAATTGCATGATGCAGGTCAAATATCACAGTGATGAGCCGGCTACAAAGGAAGCGACAAAATGTGTAAAAATGAATGCAAAAAAAAAAAAATACAACTTTAGCGAGGATGCTGTGTATTTAACTCATTCATTGCCAAACATTTTCAGACCCTCTTTTACCGTAACGTTTGAAAAAATTTGAAAAAAATATGAATTCCTGGGATTGAATGGCTAGGTTGTGAAAAGACAAATAAATCCGTCAATGGCGGTGAATGAGTTACTACCGAATGCCAAAATAGTAGAGTAATGCAATACAGTAGAACCTCAACCGCAACATTGGAAAAATTCACAAAAATTGAAGTTCAACTGAAATCCTCCGCAAAATACTATGTATGCCTTAAATGTTGTCAAAATATAATAGTCGGCATATCACGAGAGCTGGCAACGGTAGTGATTGATTGTATTTTATACTTGTGTGACAGTTAATGGACTGAATGAAGAGAACAAATGTTTATTACCCCTAGTCATTAAAGTTAACAGTGTATTCAAACCTGTTTTATTGTTTATAATATCACTGCACTCTTCTGCTTACACTGGCATAATGCTTAATAATGTTAAAACATTTAAACACTGCAGATGCAGTTAATAGGGTTTGTACTGAACATATTCTACTATAGTCTGGAAGGCAACATTTGTTTTGAAAGCTAAACGAATGAGATGGAAACCGGTGTCACACAACAGATTGTTTCTAATCTGTACTTTGGTAGTTGCATGATCAAGGTTTTTGTTTTAGCATAAGGAGTATTTCAACTTGTTTTGCACTGAGTCAGCACCGCATAAAATGGCTTGGTCAATTTCTTACTTAAATTACACAATGTGCCCATGCTAAGTTTACATAAAGATGGTGGTTCGTATTTAAATATGTTTTTATTCCCTGCATTTTATTTCTTATATGGGATCAGCTAAAAGCAGGTCTAAGTTGTGGCGCAGCTGGTTTAGAGCGATTTTAGTGGATGTGATCAAGGCAGAGGAACACAGATTCTGAGCTCCGCAGATGTCATCATATATCATTCATAAATATACAACAGTATGTGACGATCCCTTCGAATCACCGTATGATCTCCAAAATGTTTTTAAAAGCACCCCCTCACCGCATCGGCAAACAAGTCGGGTGTGTTCCCTCCCACAATGGCGCAACGCCCCCTTCTACATCCACCCATGCGCACGGCTCGGCACGAAAATCTCAAATCCCAGCTTCATTGGAATTTGCGTTTGATTAACTAGCTTTAAAATGGGTATTTAATTCTCTGAACACCTTGGCGACATGAGACGATTACACAATGGATAAACAACGACATGTAAACGACACAAATCTGTGTGACCGCAGATTTGTGGCATTTTGATGAGCAATGTGCAGAAGCTCACACATCTTGACACTGTGATGATTTCTCTGTCCATTCCCCGTTTCCCCTGATCTGCTTGCCTGCCTCCATAGAGGTGAAATCAAGTGGAACCACAATTACTGCAGCTTCCTATTGTTTACAGGGCACTGTCAGCACAAAGGAGAGGCCCCTCAGCATGGCAGATGATAAAAGAGAGAAACAGCAAGAGGTAATGTACAATGGCATTTTATACCTCAGAGGAACAAACTATGCAGTTTTTTTGGGGGGGTATATCAAGAAAAATTATTTCTTTTCAGAGGAGTGTATAAAACACGTATGAAACGCCGAAACATACACACATACATACATATGCGCCCATTTTGTTGGCGATAAACGACAGACGGGAAACTTAAAAAATAGTCGGACTGAGCATAGTCAGTTTTGTAAAAATTTGGTTGCTAATCGATTCTTAACTTTGATGTATGCTTACAGCCCTGCAAACCACTCATTAGCCAAAACAAAAGGAAGGCCAGGCTGCATTTGACAAAAAGTACAAAGATATCGTTTCACCTTTACAAAAATGATGGAAATGTTGATACGATGTGCTGATCCCAAACTTTCAGGCGCATCTGTGAAACACTGGAGGTAATATCGTGGCTTCTTCTGGGATGGGTTTATTAATCTCTATTACTGAACAACATGATGGCAGTAGCAAAATAAACCCTATGTAAACATGTTATTTGCCAATTGAAATGTCGTCCTTCAAATCTTTACTGCCAAAACAACAAAGCAGTTCATTAGGGGAGAAACTTTGAACAATCGGAGTGACGGTACTAATCATGTGAATTAAACCATACAAAGGATGTACTTTACTTTTGAAAGAGGAGACTACAGTGAGTAACCCCTCAAAACAAATCAAGAGGCTGTGGTAGAGGTTAAGAAAATCATCACGAAAGAAGAATGGAATAGTTTGGCGATGTCACTTATTGGCAGTTATTAAAGAAGTATTTGTATCTCAGTATTAAACTTTACTCTTCTGGATTTATCAATCAATCAATCAATCAACCAATCAATCACATTTTATTTATATAGCACTTTTCATACATAAAAATGCAACTCAAAGTGCTTTAAAACATTCAAAGCAAAACATTGAAAAAAAAAAAAATTATAAAAAATAAATAGATAATTAGAAAAAAAAAAAGTCTCTTTGAATACTTTTACTCGCTTCAAATGTGATGTAGGATTACACATAATTCCATATTCTATCTTCTGATTGTGTAAAAAAAAAAAAAAAAAATCACTGAATTAAAACTGCAATGTTGATCTTGCGTGTCACACACACGTGTCATACACACTGTTCCAATGCTTTTGGTGGGGAGTGTATAGAATTGTGTGTATATACCAATTACAGGAGCATTATGAGTACTATCACTCATTTTTAGTTCCATGTAGGAAATGTGAAATCCTTTAGCACGTGCAGTCGGGATTTATCTTTTGGAGCACGTTGAGTGTTTCTGTTGCTCCGAGTCAGCAGCTCAAGACAGTTTACAAGCTGTAAAATAGATTGATTGTCCATGGATCCTTCTCTCTGCATGCCTGCCAAGTCCGAGCTAATTAAAGTACGCCAAGAGAAAAAAAAAAAAAAAAAAAAAGCTCTAAACTGACACAGTAACCTAACTACGTATATGTTAATACATGTCTTGACAATCAAGAGGACAAAGCAGAAATATAGCATGTGTTCATCATTCTCCATCGAGGAGGCACGATATTTTTTAGTCTCCATAGTAAGTGCGGACAAGCTGAATGACCGCAATCACTGCTCTATTTTAGAAACCATACGGGCTCAGGCAGCCTTTAATGGATGCATTCATCAATTCCTTTCATTTTTTCCTGCAGGCTTTAATTTCAGATAACAAATAATTCATCATCTAAGTTGCCGAGCCGTGATACGATATTCTGGCAAGGGAGACCAATTTTCACTGCACTACGTCAAAATTGCCGCCGTTACTTGTGGCCATGGTGGTAGACCTGTACTTTATATAATATATCCTAATAATAATAATAATAATGATGATAATAATATTAACAACAATAATAATGATAATGATGATAATAATAATAATAATAACAATAACAACAAAGCAGGGTTATTTCTAATTAATTTTGCCTTTTTTTTTTTAACAAAAAAATATTGATAAGTATACTGCTAAAGTACAAGATCCACAAGCGATTCATAAGTTAAACCCATACCTCACTGAACAGCGAAACTTTGCAAGTGCGCGCACGTAGTGAATGTTTATTTTTTTGTCGGGGTTTGTTCAATGTTGCAAATATTTGCAAACAGTTGCAAAGACGTTTTGCCAAACATTCCCAAACAGTTGTAATCGTTGCAAACAGTTTTTTCTTGTCACCGTCAAATTTCGAACCTTTCTCAAAATGTCTTTGCGACAAGCAAAACTGTTTCAGATCATCAACGTTTTTAGCGAATGTCTTTTTTCCACCGTTTGCCACGTTGAACGGATCTTGACGAAAAAAAAAAAACAACATTCGCTAGCTGCGCACGCCGTTGCAAACCTCCGTCGCTCAGTGAGATACAGCCTAAGAGTAGTAGTGCCATTAAATTCCCAACAACACTCATCCCTATCTGTGACTAGTCAATCTCCTGTAAACGGCACAAGACCAGACTGAATTGAGGGAAAGATTGAAAACGGCGGATCTGCAGCAAAGAGGCCGCAACTTAACTCACGCAACAAACACATCCATCTGAAAATAAAAGTGAGTCACCGTGGCTCTTAAAACGCGAGTATCACCAAACAGACCTACCGGTGCACGAGTATTCGTCCACTCGGGTGAAGCCTGGCGAACAGTCACAGCGATGACTGCCGGGCAGGTTGACACACACCGTGTTGGACTGACAATAATGCATCTGGGTTGCGCACTCATCAATATCTGGGAACAAAGACAGAAAAATACAATAGATTAAAAACCTTTTACAACTCCTCAGTCAGCGGATGAGCAAGGTTGATTTAGTTCCCCAGCATTGAGCAGCTCATTGAACAGCTTTCACGCAACGGCAGCGTTAAGTCTCACGTCGCCAGCCTCCACTCGTGCCAACACGCTTTTCAATCATCAAACTCAAGCACCGTTTTCTACTAGAGTTCTCCAATTGTATTACACTTGTCCACACATACGAGTTAAATACACAACGCCGTATTGCATAATTCAAGGGTTTTTTTTTTCTTTTTTTTCTGCCATGCGACAACAATAAGTGAAACAGAGGAATAAACATTTGCGAATGTGGATGTAAACAGCTACGGTACATAGTCAAAAGGAAAATAACAATAGTTGCGAGAATGATCGTTTGAAAACATCTGTAATCATAGTATAGTCGGTAATAAAACAAACAAACGCAAAATTATATCAATTTTCGACAGCTATGTAATGTTAATTCATAAAATAAAATGAATGTTCCTTGCGAAAAGATATTTCATTTCATTTCATTTATTGCATTGGTAGAATAAGAATTAAGCAGATGAATCCACCTGTTTTCATGCATTTTAGTGGGCAGAAATTTTAACATTCTACCATAAAATCAACACCAAAGTGCCTTCGGGCTCGCATTGCCAGCATCAGGGCTCACCTGTTTTCTGGTTTTCGTCACCTAAATTTTGAGGCTTTAGTTCACCTTTCGGTCATACGAGGCTTTCCCCGTCTTTGCCATTGCAAGCTATTTTATCCTGTCCAGTGTTTTCTCCCCTCTTTGTGGGCTGCTGACAGAAATGGAACTGTCATTTCACACAGGAAAGATTCTTTTTTTTTTTTTTTTTCCTCAGCAGGGGTGTGCCTGTTTCTTCACTCCTCCCCCCGCCCCTGCTCATTCTCACATCTCTTCTATTTTATTCAGGCAGTGATGTAGGTCAGGACTGGAGAAGGGCTAAAAATAAGACATGATAGGACTTGTGTGTCTACGTGTGATGGCACCACCACCCCCTTTGTGTCAATGTGAGTGTCTGTGGCCAGGATGGTGTGTGTGTGTGTGTGTGTGTGTGTACGAATGTGGCAATTTAAACGGGTAAGACACCATCTCGACACCCTTTTAGTGAGTGTGAATTGGTGAGTTCACATCTGAGCGGCCAGTTACTGCACAGAGGTTAATACAAACGAGTTTGCGTTCTACTGGGACAATGACTTCTCTTTAGATAACCTTTGAGAATCGATACAGATAGTGTGCGGCTATCTGTAAAAATGAGTCATACATAGCAGTTAATCGGCTCCTCTCAGCAGCTTCGTTTGTTTTCATCTCTTCCATGCTTCCCAACACTGTTGCATCACCCTGGGAAGAGGAATGAAGAACACATTTGGAGACTGTCACCTCGCTATGCAAGCATAATTTCCTGGTTGCTTTCCCCCCCCCCCCCCTGTTGTCCTAATTTCTAACGTTTGCGTTCTTCGTACACAGTGGAGGGATTTTCACCGGCAATTTGCATTCCCCCTTCTTCTTTGACCTCTCTTTGTCACCCTCTTTATTTTTATTTACACTGAAATTAATCTCACTCAAAAATTATGCAGTGTGATAATCAAAGCTGGCAGAGTGTGACGCGGAAAGCACACGCACAAAGTCGATATTTCTTCCAGAACAGACACATAATCCCCTTTTCGTTTCAATGAATTGACTCATAATGAATAAATAAAATAAAACAAGACACAATACTCAATAACAGCACGGCTTTGCAATGAAATTGGAAAATATTATTAACGGCCATTATCAATTAGCACAGCAACAACAGTTTTGAGCAGCAGCGCCACTTACATTAAATTCCTCAGTAGTGTGATTGTAGCGTCACTGTTTTCAACAACAACTAGCTTCTCAGCAGCAAAATTACTTTCCTGATCACGGCATTTACATTTTGCATTTACAGACACACCCAAAGAAACTGAATTGCACGCCAAAAAAAAAAAAAAAAAAAAAAAACACACACAAAAAATACAACACACATGCTAAAGAAATAAACGTGAGCAGATTCGGAATCAGCACCCAAAAAAACCCCCAAAAAACTCATCTTGATCATCATAGTAGTTTAAGTTTTGTAAATTGATGTAATCTATTTAACACTAAAACTAGTGCGTCTCAATTATATTCTGTTCCACCCCTGAGAAGTAAATATTTCAGGCCCGCGCAACTCCGCCGCGACAAGAAATAGTATCATTTGTCTATAAAGTTGTTATAAGTACACCTCTATATAACAGATCCTGATTTAACACACAAAAAAAAGACTCTACAGGAGTGTGGCCGTATTCGACGCATCATTTTCAGTTGAGTCAAAATTGAGTCAAGCTAACGCTTATGGATTAAACTCTAATATATAACGACCTATGAACGATTCAATTTACGAAAAGCCTCTTTGAACGCGTTGTCTTTGCGTATCTTGGTGACTTATTAAAGTAAACAGAAGACGACATGACAGAAACTGAACGTAAGATGCTCATTTCCTCATTGACCCCCCATACTAATTCTTTTGTGATGTTTTCAGAGGTTGACGTGGACCAAAGTAGCGATGTCCACATCCCCGTTGATCCCCGTTATTTTGACATTATTAGTGACGTATTTACAATGAGCGAATGGACAAATTGTGATCGGTCCCTCGCCTGACTCTCACCAGGACATGGAGGGAGGGGAGGGGGGGTGTTGGGGGCGATTTTAAGGTTTTGTATTGATTTCTCCAAAACAAATTGATACATTTGCAAGCTAGAATCATTTTCGTGATGAAAAAAAAAAAATACAGAGCTTTTAGAGAGATGCCTCACTTTTGGGCATCATTGTAATTTCTGAGGATGCATATAGAGAAGAGAGAGTTTGGCTGGAGAGTGAGAGAGGGAAGGGTTAACCAAGACGTCAGTCTGCAACTCTGACAAGGACTTGCCATTCACTGCACTGCACTCTGACATACTTTCACACATCTGAGAAGTGAAACTGTAACAGGGTTCCTCTGACAGATGGAGCAGAAAAATGTTCACCAAGCTTACGGGTGCTTGGTTGTGTGTAAAGTTAACAATTGTGCACCGGGTTGCCGACATACATAGAAATAAAGGTGAAACAAGTAACAAGGCATTTGAGTAATCCGCCGATTCGCCGTTCTACAAAAAAACAATCTTAAAGCGGAAGTCAACCCAAACATATTTTTTTTCAATAATATGTTCCCAGCAGGCCCACTAGTTGAAACACGGGATTTTGATTAATTTTGTGTTTGTGGAATATAAGTTAAGCAGCAAAATTCACTCGTTTTTAGCCATGTAGGGGCGGCCATTTTGTCTTCTGTCGACTGAAAATGACATCACATCTGCTCGCAACGACCAATCGCGGCTGACCTGGTTTCTGAATCTGAACCGTGATTGGTCGTCGTGAGCAGTTGTGATGTCATTTTCAGTCGACAGAAGACCAAATGGCCACCCCCGGAGATGGCTAAAAACGAGTGGATTAACACTTATTCCACAAACGCAATATTTATCAGAATGCCTTGTTTCAACTAGTGGGCTTGCATAGAACATATTCTTGGGAAAAAAAAAAAATGTTTGGGTTGACTTTCATAACAGCTAGAGCTGTAACAAAGCACTTTACAAACAATACAATAAATAGAACAAAAACAATAAAAGGCTGTGATATGAATAATATAGATATAAATAATATATAAAATATAAATAAAAATATAAATCAAGTCAAGTCTCTCTGACTATGTACAGATAATCAGAGCGGGTCCCCATGTCCCCACAAGTTTCTGGACGTACACTTAGACACACCTCAGCCATGGTAAAGATTGCCCAAACAGTGCATTGGCTTTATGAGGACCCAGCTCACCTCAGCTGCTGACTGTCTTTTATCGCTGCTCCGTTTGAGAGTATTCTGATGCACCGTCAGCTGCATCATGGCACACATGAGGGAACTAAGAAGTGTCGTGAACAGTGAACAGAAAATCAATGGTTACCCTCGCCCCTCCCTGAAGGACCCGGACCCCCCCCCACGGCACTCGATGTCTCGATGCGGGGCACGCAGCATCTCGCGAGACCGCCCCTGTACAATGGCGATAAAGATTCAAATTCTAAATAAGAGACGCAAACATGTGTCTGGAACGGAAGCAACATTTGAAATGTCATCAAAGACAGGCATTCGTTTTTCGAGGGTAACACATATCGTATAAATATTTGACAAGGCAGAATGCGAACGCTTAATTAGCGTCATTGTTGTCTCATCCCCGATAATACAGAGTGACAGCGAGGCGATGTTCTATTGGGGACGCACGAGTAAATGCAAATATCATGTCAAGTTTCATTTTGCTGTCATTATTCATTTTTGAGTTCACTTCTAATTGTTGTAGATTGCACCTCAGAATGTGTTTGAAGATTCCTAATGAGGTTTTATTTGCCTCTCAGATTTCATTTTTGTTATTTTTAATTAAAAGATACCGTGATTTATACTGGTTATATGTACTGTACACCTTGGAATTAAAGATATCGCAGCAGTAAAAAAAAATTGTAGATGCAGCACAAGCAAACTGGCAAAGTGATCCACATTCGGCCCTGAACTTAAAGGGGAAGTCAACCAAAAAATGTTTGTTACAATATGCACAATATGTGCCTCCACTAGTTTAAACACAGCATTCTGATTAATATTTTATTTGCGGAATATGAGTTAAGCAGCAAAATCCACCTGTTTTGGTCCATCTCTCGGAGCAGCCATTTTGTCACTTGCTGTCATCTGAAAATGACACGGCAGTTGCTCGGGGCTCAGGTAAGAACCAATCATGGCTCAGCTTCAGAAAACAGGTGTGCCCTGGTGGATTTTCCTGCTTAACGCATATCACACAAACACAATATCAATCCTCATGCCGTGTTTAGACTAGTGGGGCTGCATAGAACATATTATTGTCAAGGAAATGTTGGGGTTGACTTCCCCTCTGAGATGTCTTGCAACAATATGACACTCAAACTGAGGCCTTCCGGTTATACGGGGGGCAGAGAAACCAAGACAACCGTTCCCAAGCAGGTGATATAAGACAACTTTTCAGGGAGTGCCAAATCTTCAGACGCCGAGACATTGGTCTTTGTAATTTTACGACTATTGATGTCCAGAATCAATGAATACACAACGCCAAGCTCTATGGGCAATAACAAGGCTGCGTCCATGCATCCTTTTGCAGAATATTCGCTTCCATTTGTTGACTGCCCACTGTCAAGCTGTAAAAAGCTCACTTACTTTTAAGTTGACTAGGGTCAAATCCGAATGAAACCCTGCCAACACCGTGCATGTTCACATCGGCTAATAACAAGGAAACTATGTCATGCTGACCTTTAATAACTGTGTATTTAAAGAGATGAGCAAGTTGTATAGATAACTTACGATACCAAATATGTATTCGTAACTGCACATTAAAGCGGAAGTCAACCCAAGCATATTTTTTTCAAGAATATGTTCTATGCAGACCCACTAGTTGAAACAAGGCATTCTGATAAATATTGCGTTTGTGGAATAAGTGTTAATCCACTCGTTTATATCCATCTCTGGGGGGCGGCCATTTTGTCTTCTGTCGACTGAAAATGACATCACAACTGCTCACAACGAGCAATCACGGCTCAGATTCAGAAAACTGGTCAGCCGTGATTGGTCGTTGTGAGCAGTTGTGATGTCATTTTCAGTCGACAGAAGACAAAATGGCCGCCAACCAGAGATGGCTAAAAATAAGTGCATTTTGCTACCTAATTTATATTCCACAAACGCAAAATTAATCAGAATGCCGTGTTTCAACTAGTGCGCCTGCTGGGAATATATTCTTGAAAAAAATATGTTTGTGTTGACTTCCGCTTTAAAATAGTAACATGACCATCCTCCTAATACATGTCCCACTGTCTAGAACAGGGGTCACTAATGTAGTGCTCGTGGGCACGGACCACATGAGTAGGCCGTAGGAAGTTCTAAAATTAGCTCATGAGCGATATAACATATTGATTTTGTAGGAATATTGTTGAAGTGATCCTTTGAGAATGTAAACCCTTGCAGAGATCTATAGAAATAGTGTCGCTTATTGATATTTGCCTATTTCCTAATTGTCGTGAAAAATCATTAACATGAGTGTCTTCACATAAATGGATATCATTAACTTTTAATAATAACATACTGTATAATAACATATGATTAAAGGACGCTTTTTTGCCGAGGGATGGAAGACAAAAGTATTTTAAAAAGGATGGGCTAAGCAAGGACTGAATTGGGTTTTCGTCCGTCCCTCTCTTCGTCCCCAACCTGGTCAAGTACTGACTTCCATAATGATTGGAGGAATGTAAGGATGGAAGCGCTTTAAAAGGACGGACGGGGTCGGAGGACAATCATTTTTATGGTTAAAGACGGCGGGATGAGGACGGAAGGGCACCCAGGTCGCGGACCTACCAGCAAAAAAAAGGTCAAGCGCCCATCTCTGGTAATTTGAGAACATTTGTTATTTCAGAAGTGTGTATCAAACCGGTAGCCCTTCAGATGAATACCCAGCACCCAAAAGTAGCTCCCAGTTTCAATAAAGTTGATGATGCTGGTCTAGAACGTTGAACCCCTGTCTCAGAATGCGCCATGAACGCTCAGCATACTCGTGAGCAGCGGTCCGCCTGAAACGACCTACTGCCCTTGGATTGACAACTATCTCCTTGGTCTGCCTCTCGCCGATTAGTCCTGCACCACTGCACAAATCTCGATTTTTGAGAGGTCAGCTGTGAATCTTTGCAGTAGGCTGAGTATTGCTCTGCCCTCAAAAAATGGAGTGAACGACCTAAGGGGATTTGTGGAAGCTACACAATCATGAGTTTTGCTTCTTTTTACAGGCAGCCACATTTTCTCACCGGAAAATTGGCGCGCTTATTCAATTAGTGTTCCGACCGTGGGACACGCGTTTTGGTCGCTACCTGGACTAACTATGATTGGTCGTTATCTGAGCCCTGAGCAGTTGCGATGTCATTTTCAGTCGACAGAAGTGACAAAATGGCCGCCCCCACAGATGGCTAAAAACGGATGCATTTTGTTGCTTAACTCAATATTCCACAAACACAATATTAACTCATTCACTGCCATTGACGAATTTATTTGTCTTTTCACATTCCAGCCATTCAATCCCAGGAATGTATTTATATATTTTTTTCCAAACATTAGGGTAAGAGAGTGTCTGAAAAAGTCTGGCAGTGAATGAGTTAATCAGAATGCCGTGTTTCAAGTAGTGGGCCTGCATAGAACATATTCTTAAAAAACATACGTTAGGGTTGACTTCCGCTTTAAGAGGCAGTTAATGACACTACCACTTGATGGTGAATTGTAAGTGGCAGTTAATTTTCTGCTCGCTGATTATTATCATTGTTCATTTCTGTACAGTAACAAATTGTGACTTTGCAAAGTAGCGGTAGTCAGATAGCTTACTTTAACTACTGTCCAAAAATGGATGTATTGGGGGTAACGTGTTACTGATCATAAGTGGGAACTGAACTGACATGTGAATCATTACACAATCTGGGATAACACATCATTCGCCGCAACTACATATAACCTAATAACTTGTCCTTGGCTCTACCACCATTGTCCCCTCTACTCACCAAAGTGCCGTCAGCACGCTGCCCGCATTGATGCCATCATCTCCATACTGACTGAAGCATTCTCAACTTATAATTGAGACACCAACCTGATGCCCTGAGCAGCTGACATTCATTGCAGTCTGAAGGACAGCCATGGAAAGGAGGAGTGTGGAAGGGAATATGCCGCTGGCGCAAACAGCAGGAAGGAGCACTTGTAATGTGATTTCCTCCAGTGCTTACACATGAAGTGCAATTAAATGCCAGCGACAGCAAGCCATAGATAAGCTGTGTCGATGGAAAAGAAATCCTCACAGTTGGCACTGACATCTTTTATCTGCTCGGATATCTTTTACAGCATGTAAAAGACACAACCGGATTGAGGTATCTAACCTGGAAGGGGAATATTGCCTCACTTGAGTCTCAGGAATGACAACAAACTCTGGACAAGGTGATGACATCTGGAGGACATAATGGACTTTATCTTCTGTTACTTTACATCGACGTAAGAAAACAACCGACAAAAGTATTTACAGTCCGTTTTAAGCCATCTCTGGCGGCGGGCATTTTGTCACTTCTGGCGACTGAAAATGACATTGCAACTGCTCAGGGCTCAGGTAACGACCAATCACGGCTGACCTGTTTTCCGAAGCCGAGCCGTGATTGGTCGTCAACTGAGCCCTGAGCAGTTGTGATGTCATTTTCAGGCAACAGAAGTGATAAAATGGCCACCCCCTGAGATGGCTAAAAAGGGGTGCATTTTGCTGCTTAACTCTTATTCCACAAACGCAATATTGATCAGAATGCCGTATTCCAACGAGTGGGCCTGCTGCGAACATATTCTTGAGAAAAATATGTTTGGGCTGATTTCACCTTTAAGGGAAACCAGCCAAAAAAGGACAGGCACCGCCGGACTGTGCCGAAAACCCCCCCAAAGAAACATCAGTGATGTCGTTGATAAATCGATTGAGACTTGACTTTCATCACATTATAGTTAACAATAAAAAATCTTGTTGCGGCAAGTCTTGATTTTATCTAGCCTTTTTGTTTTTATAGGTAGTCGCTTGTGGAATAATAATCAACTGCGTTAGAGTATCGCTAATCTATTGGCTGTCTTTGTTTTGGTGAAATCGTCTATATTGAGGTTCTTTCCTGTCACCTGTCCTCAATTCAGGCACTGACCTTTTGTCATCCTCAATGGGAGTCACAGGACAGCACAACTTGAGGGGGGTTGCTTTCAGCCCGGCGTCTGGGCAGCCATTTTGCTCATCTTTTTTTCATGCCTCCACAAGCTTTTACCATGTATGACTGAACCAAGGAGTAAAAAAAAAAACAGGGTGCTTGCAAGGGAGATTACCATGTATTTGCATCGTTTTGAGCACCGGTGTTGACTTCACATTTGACTTTAATTTAATCCCACTTGAAACATAAAGCATAAAGTGGATATTTGTGGACACGTAAATGCTTCATTTGCTACGCGTGGCAATGTCGTTACGTCATCTTTAGCACGACGTCATCTTTAGTAGATGAGTCCATGAAATGAAGAGATCGAAACGCGTCGCCTCATTTCAACCAAAATGTTTCGACCTCCTCCCACAGCGCTCCTCTGTCGATATAAAGATGAAAAAAAAAAAATCATCATGCTGACCCATATTTACTTCTGTAACTATTGCTGCATGACATCATCTTCTGTGTGTGTCACTCAATGTCGCAAAAAAATCTGAATCGGGCATCATGCCCCGCTGTCTGTCATGATCTGAAAGATTTATGACATTTTAATTTATTGTTTGACTCTATTGATACAAAGAATACAACTAAAATATGTTCTTTTAGTGTTATCAGTCAGAAACAGGTGAACGTTTTTCAAGTCAGGAGACTAAATGGAGTGTGGAAGTCCCACACACAGACACAACAGCCTGGCATTTCCTCTTCGTGCACGATCACCAGTCTGGTGGCACACTGAATGGGAGGTGCAATTCGGGCAACGTGATTTGTTTTTGGCACTCCAGCATGGACATCATTTGAAAGCTGAGTCACCAGCCAATCCATTCTTTCGACTCCCAAAAAATCTGGAGGAAGCTTCTTTTAACACGGCTCTGTGGAGGCAAACGGCATCTTGGAGGATGAAGTTTGGTCCCAGACTGTCAAGATATTGCATTGCCAGCACGGTACCAAATCTTAACTTGAAGTATAAAAAAAAAAATTGCCTTGAGTGTTTGGACTCCTTCATAAACATAACAATCCTCCACATGTTGTGGTTTCAGTGCAGGTTTTGCCAATATCAGCACAAGCTGACCTGGTAGTTATGGCAGGCCTGCCTGCAGCCTGGTTACCAAGCAGGTTTGACCTGGTTGATTATGTTCCTTACAAATCAGGCATCACTTAGAACGTAACAAAACTGGCTTTTCAACAGTAAAAAAAACAACAAAAAAACAACTTTCAAGGGGAAGTCAACCGCAAACAATTCTTTGCAATGATATGTTCTCTGCGCCATCGCTCGTGGAAACATTGCTTTCTGATTACTATTGCGTTTGTGGGATAAGAATAAGAATAAGAGGGCCTTTATTGATCCCACAGTGGGGAAATTGTCATCGTTACAGCAGCAAAGATACAGGTCACACAGAGACGGCGGCATAATGTAGCCGTTAATGTATAAGATTAACAACAAACATTCAGAATCAAAAACCAACCAAAATACACGCAGTAACCAACATACATCTACATATAGTGTATGAAGAAACACTTATTTAGCCTGTACATAGTACAGAGGAAAAAAATACTTGAAGTGACAGTGCTGCAGTGCTGCAGTGAAATATAAGGAACATCATTGGATAAGAGTAAAAATACAGTAGTGGGGAATGTTGAGTATTGAGCAATATAAGATCAGGCGCAGGACTGCACAATTGCACTAATGTCCGCCAGATTATAGAGACTACCCAATGTTCTTGTCAAACAGCCTGACGGCAGCAGGCAAGAAGGAGCGGCGGAATCTCTCCTTTGCGCAGCGAGGGTGTAACAGTCTGTCACTGAAGGAGCTGTGGAGTGCTATTAGAGTGCCCTGGAGGGGGCGGGCCGGGTTGTCCAGCATTGATGACAGTTTAGCCATCGTCCTCCTGTCCTCCGCTGAGTCCACCGAGTCCAGGGAGCAGCCGAGGACAGAGCCGGCCCTCTTGACCAGTTTGTCCAGCCTCTTCTTGTCCCGGGCCGAGACGCCGCCTGCCCAGGAGACCACTCCCTGGAAAATGACCGATGCAACCACTGAGTCATAAAAGCTCCTGAGGAGTGTCCCCTGAACCCCAAAGGACCTCAGTCTCCTGAGTAGGAAGAGTCTGTTCTGACTCGTCCTATAGAGACCGTCTGCGTTGTCGCTCCAGTCCAGTTTATTGTTCGGATGAACATCCAGGTACTTGTAAATTGAGACTCTCTCAACATCTGTTCCCCGGATAATAAGAGTTAATCCACGTGTTTTTAGCCATCTCAGGGGGCGGCCATTTTGTCACTGGCCGTCGACTGAAAATGACATCACAGTTGCTCAGGGTTCGGGTAACGACTAATCACGGCTCACCTGTTTTCATGATTGGTCGACAGCAAGTGATAAAATCTTTTTAAAGTTAATCAAGAGACTAATTAAATGTAAGGGCAAAGCGTGACTACTAGCAAGCAGTTGGGAAAAAAAAACCTAGTGAGCAGACATCCAAACATTAAGCGATCATATCCCAGAAACTGAGAGAATGAAAAAAAATAGTCTATTGATTTCCAACTTAACACCTACCACTGTAAAAAGATAGATACTGCCAACATGACCTTGTCTTTGACCTCTGAGCAATTCCATGGTCGCGTAGTTCAGTCCTCATCATTTCAGAGGCAACACACCGCTTTGTTCCTGCACACCTCAAGGTCACCTGACAGACGTGTGCTTGTGTGAGACGGATTTTTAACACTAAACTTAAACCTGATTTACTCGAGATGATTTCAGGTTCCACTTCATCTACTGTCCGTTTGTTCGTGTCCTCCATCACTCCTATGTCATGACGAATGGTTGGCCAACGGAGCAGGAGAGTTGGAGAGAGAGAAAGTGAGAGGAAGTGCACTTTCTCCTGTGCCTTTTTATCGCTCTATTTCATCACGGAAATCACCTCGTTTATTGTGAGCACGTCACCATTCATCTCCAATACTCAGTGGCAAAGCCCATTTTCTGTGTGTGCAAGTATGCGTGTGTGTTGTGTGTGTGTGTGTGTGTGTGCGTGCGTGCATGCAAATGCTGAAGTAAAAGGAATGTTGAAATATGGCAAAATGTAATGAGCGATTCTGCGAACCTCCACTGAAAAAACAAAACGTAAAAATGACATTTAAAGCACATTTTAGAGTAACACAATCAATGACTGACGTTCATCAAGAGCCTAATTAAAGATGGTTGAAACTTATATGTATATTTGTACAGGAATTATTTATTTGATACATAACACGGTAATTGATGCACAATTCTGTTCCATAACTTGGACTCAAGTGAATTTAAGTTGCTAATTTTATGATTTGTGACTTTCTTGGTGAAAACAAATGAAAGACTTAAAGTGGGAGTCAACCCAAACATTTTTTTTTCAGGAATATGTTCTATGCCCACTAGTTGAAACACGGCATTCGGATTAATATTGCGCTTGTGGAATACGAGTTAAGCAGCGAAATCCAGCGTTTTTTTGTCCATCTCAAGGGGCGGCCATTTTGTTACTTCTGTCAACTGAAAATAACATCATAGATGCTCAGGGCTCAGATAATGACCAATCATGGCTCATCTTCAGAAAACAGGTGAGCTGTGATTGGTCATTACTTGAGCCCTGAGCAAATGTGATGTCATTTTCAGTCGACCAAAGTGACAAAATGGCCGCCCCCAAAGATGGCTAAAAACAAGTGGATTAACTCTTATTCCACAAATGAAATATTTATCAGAATGCCTTGTTTTAACTAATGGGCCTGAATAGAAAATATTGTAGAGAAAAATATACGTTTGGGTTGACTTCCTCTTTAACTTTAACTTGAACTCCGTGACTTCACAAGTCATTCTGTTTCCATTTAATTTTGTGTCGTGCATCCGGCAACCAAGCGAGCGCAGTACGAAACCCATTTTTGCCAAT
The DNA here is from genome assembly GCF_054856515.1 of Filicampus tigris. Classification (NCBI taxonomy): domain Eukaryota; kingdom Metazoa; phylum Chordata; class Actinopteri; order Syngnathiformes; family Syngnathidae; genus Filicampus; species Filicampus tigris. The sequence goes on from NC_141219.1 coordinate 7,069,067, forward strand.
TTTGCTATTCATGTTTTCTCATAGTTGCTAGTGGTACCATCGCTTCCCACAGTCAGAAGCTGTTACAGAATTAGTGATGTCGAGCGGTATGTAATTAATGCTGAGGCTGTATGTTACACTTCACCTTATGTAGATTATGCTTTCATCTTGTCCCTTCAATCTATGACATTTTCCAACGGAGTGTTTCGCAGGTTTGTCATTTATCTCTTAATTTGCAGGAAAAAAAAAAAGTCTCAGATCCATCTGCTGATGTTCGTATCACTTTCTTGCTCCTTCCATTCCACAAGCTAGAACTGCTAGGCTACGGAGGATGCGCTTGCTGCTTAATACTATTAATAATTCACAACAAACTCTATAGCGGTCTAAAAAGTGTGCGGTGTGCTGAGGTCTTCAGTGCCGAGCCGAAGAACAGCAGCAGGGTTTTTGGACTAATGTAACATGACAGCATTCACCTCGGATGATAGAGAGTGGAAGAAAACTATCAAAATGCTTATAAATATCTTATACAGCTACTGAAGAGAAGCGCAGCGGGGGGGAGGGCAAAGGACGCAGGGAGCAACTGTCAGATGTGCTCCTGCTCTGCAGCGGAGGAACATTTCATGCAAGTCACACGGCCGACTGAGATGATGTTGCGTGTTTGTATGCATGTGTGTGTCGCTCAGCGTGTGCTTACAAAATCACAGAGATAGGTAGAATGGTCGTCAACTACAGGAAATATAGATGTATTATGGAGCTGTAGATGGTTGAGGCATCAGAAGGTCTATTGTAACCACAGGACAAAAGGCACACACACTCAACGCACATGCAGGCTACATATATGCCATTGAACCTGCAATATCTCATTGTTCTTGCGCACCGCAAATAACATGAGCGCACACACAATACTGCTCACAGATGAACACTTCACCCTTGAGTTCCACAGAAAAAAAAAAAAATCTAAAGAAAAAAAATTCAGCTCAACCTCTTGTTAACAGAGGTGAGAGAGAAGGTAATACAGATGAAATATTGTAGTCCAACAGCACACCTCCTCAGAGGCCAACTGGGCTTTACTTGTTTTTCACTTTATAAGTTTCAGCCTTATCCAAGTAAACTGTTTGATCAGACCACCAGTGTGGACATATCCTTTACTGTAGTTTAAGTCGCCACCGAGGACACATTACATCCAGTGACATTTTGCTCGTGCTAGAAATGATTGAAAATGGTGCTAACCAATAATACTGTGTCTAAAATACATACAATAGCCAAGGACATTTTTCAAAGCTAGCTAGCTAGATAGCTGGCTAGATTAGCTGGCTAGATTAGCTGGCCAGATAGCTGGCCAGATAGCCGGCTAGCTAGCCAGCTAGCTAGAGAGAGAGATAGAGAGATAGATAGATAGAGTATACAGGATCAAGGCAAATAACTTAGCTTAGCTTAGTATAGCTTGGTTCATATTATTAGTATTGGATCACATTCATTGACAATTTATTGTTAAATTATTTGAGAAATGTTTTTTTTTTCCCAGAAGAAGCGGTAAAAGTAATAACAGCTCAAGACATCGGAAAACTTAAGTCATCAAAGAAGGTTTCTGCATCGCTTTCCGTCACTGTCACAATATTTTTCCATTTTTCCAAATGTCATCACTTTTCTGATAGATATGTAGCCTCTCTCTCGAATCGCTAATATCTGTTTTACATTTATGCATTAAAAATGTGGCTTTCTTTCTTCTGCAAACTACTGGGATTTCAGATATTCACTGTATTCATTTGGGATGCTGCTGACATGACACATCCTCATTACTAAGCAATGAAAATTACAAAGCAGAGGAAACGGTGGCACCAACACTTTAGAAAAACAGCAGAGCAGAACTAGGACAAAAAGCCTGGCAAACAAACACAACAGACACTGCAACATATCATTAATAACCCAACAGTCTCCCGGCAAACTGGTGAAAAGCACTAAATACGGCAGCATTTAGAGAATGTGAAAGGAGCAAATCTAATTGATATGTTGTTAAAATAAACCGCTGTATCACTGTCAGTCATGCTTGGGTTAATGTGAATTATTGACTGCAATGTGACTTTCACATTTGTCCTAATGAACATCCCTAACCATGTCTGCACAAGGTGATTGCTAAGTGCCAAAGCAACAGATGAGTGATTACCTCTGCTGTTTCCCAGGACAGCGCTGTGTGCATGAAAGGAAAAGTAACAAAACTTTTCTTTTTTCTTTTGATACAAAAATTGTAGGAGGATCACTTCCTTTTCTTTCTTTCATGTCTCGCCGAATCTGGAGAAAGCGAGATTTATAATTGATTGAGCTGGATGCCATGGTAGTCCAATGTAATCATGGTTTACTCTGCACATGTAAAAGATAATAATTGGTGGTATAGTATCGCATTAATGTGAAGAAACAAACAAACAATGCTGCAGCTGATTTTACTTACTGTGTAGCTATCATAAATAATGCCCCCGAGGACTATGATGATTAACACTGAAGTTGATGTTGAAACTAAATTCATTAATTATTTTTATATCCTCTGCAATGCTGTGGGAGAACATAACAGGGGGAAAAAAAACTATAAACAGCTGTTATGTAACCAAACGCCACACCGAATAATTTGCCATGTCATCTCTCTTAGTGCCTACAATCTTGTCATAACAAAATGCATGCAGTGTGCAAGTATGCAAATGACATTCAAAAACGGCACCACTTATGTAACGTGCCACTAAATGTAAATTCAAACTGATTAAGTTACAGTCAACAGATGATCCTGGAGTCTTTGGAAGAATCTGAAGAAATTTATATACAGGAGGGTACAAAAGCACATTTCCAGCTGAAATAGTTATTTTTTCAATTCTTTATTTCGGACACAGCGGCGGTCCATAGTAAAAGCAGTAAAAAATACAGAGAACATACAACATACAAAACAGACAAATATCCCATATCACATATTTACGTACAAGCTAAGACGCCAATGCCTCCAGAGCCTTGAAGTGAAGAGTTAAAGGGGACCTTTATGATTTAGCGTCTTTATTTACCGTTTCAAGCATGAATTATGACAAGCTAGGTCAGGATTGTTTTCCCAAATGTCTGACTGACTCAACAACAACAATAAAAACAACATATCTGACGACTATAACACAAATTCCCTTTCAAATGTACCTAATACGTAATACCTAGTATCGACTGCTGAACGGAACATTGTCAGCACTGGCCTGATTTTGAGGAGCTTATCAGCATTTTGTGGCTGCTGTGATGTACTATACCAACAAAGGGAATGTACCCCAGTATCTGCTCAAATCGGCTCACTGGCATTGTTTACAATCACATCAGTGTCCTCAGCTCAACTGTCGTTACTGCCAACATATACTGTTCCTCTATTTTTCTGATACTCATTCACTGCTAACTAACATCATCTTCCCTTGCCTCTATTTTGAATAGTACTGACTTTAATAGATTTCTTCTTTTAGGGTGTTGTAAAAGACCAAGAACCTTTCACACACCGTGTTCCAGTACTTTTGCTTCTGCTTCCTAGAGACTTTGGGAAAACGTATTAGGTTTTTGTCTTTCTGTAAGCCCTAAAAGTTGTTCTACCTTGTCTTTGGAGGCTGTGGTATGAACGAACCATGATTTGGCAGCCCTTTGTTGGGTTATCAACCACAGCGGCACAGTATACGGTGCCGCAGTACCTAACTTGTGTTTCAGCCCTTTGATGGAAATGTGAGCACCTTACCCACTCTTCGATGTGCTATACTCCACATCCCTGAGAGCCCGCACTGGATCAGAATAGATAATGTGGATGGTTGAATCTATTTAGGGAGGCAGGGAGCAGTCTGTTGTCACTGATACGGCGCAGGTTATTTGTGACATCTGCTTGAGAAAAACATCCATCATACCAAGCGATAATAACATTACCCCCCCCCCCCCCCCCCAAAAAAAAATGAGTGCCGGTGAGCAGAAACATGTTTCCATGTAATACAGCATGTGTGCTTGAATATAAACTACAATTGGTGAGCTCTGGATCTTGGTCCTTACGCGGATATTTTTCTTGCATACAGTACACACCCATGCAACACTACAGTATACGGGGACCAACGATTTAAATAGAAACAGTAAAACGAGTACGATGACATACTTGTGAGTAGGAAGAAAGCGGTTTCCTGCGCGGGGTGAGTTGGCTGAGAGTAGGAGGTGATAGCTTTAGCTAAGAAAACGTGAGTTGCATAAAGACGAATAACAGAGGTGTTGATTAGCAGAAGGTGAGGCTGAAGGGGGAGCAGAAATCTTGTTGAGCCCAGTGAGTAGCAGATGCCGCAAATTTTGCTGCTGCGGTTTGAATGATTCATTTTCTCTGAGCATCAGCATTCTCACGAAACATTGCATTCTCTACTAGGTCAAGTGGATGGATGTTGACGACCAATAACACTTCTTGCCTTTCTTCGTCTCGGCATGTTTCTTTTGAACTCTCCGTCATGGGCGTATGCTTGCTATTAAAAAGTCATGCAAGTTTTAACAGTTGAACATTTCCTGTCAGATATTTACACATCAATTGGATAACAGGACAAGGCATGCAGACTGTTTCATTCCATGCAATGCATATTTAATTTGCGGAGACTGCTGGAGAAGCTGCTTGCAGATATGGATGGTGTCTCTGTAAGAATCAGTTGCTCTGGCGACTGTTCTGCCAGGGCTTGATTCACAACTAAATAAATGCTTGGTAGACAATAGATACCGTACAGTAATTGATAGACAACACATACGATTGTTTTAGAATGTGTAGATTCAGATTGTGCAAAGGGTTTGTTAATACATACATCTCCGTGTTTCTCCAAGCCAAGTCAAGAATCATGCCATTCCCTTGTAAATTTAGCACAGAAACGAAGAAAAGTTTGGGTTTTGTAGATCATTTCTTAGTCGTAACAAAGATTTTTGGCAGTCAATCTCATACTGATAGTAAGCCTTTTTTTATTTCCCTCTTACATGCTGCAATATTGTGCGATGAGTAACAGAGCTGAGTATGTAGGTTGCGCCAGGGAAAAAAGTGGCAAATTTTTGGCACTCGCTTTGAACTTCGGGTGTCTTTCGGGTGAGTGCGACAGTTTGACCGGTGAGCACGGGCCCTGCTAACGTGCTAACGTGCTAACGTGTTAAGTTACGTGAATCGACATGGCGCATTTGAGCCCAGATGTTTTGTACTCAATGTTTGGTTGTACATGATGACAATGTGGTCAGCTGATGTAATCTTCTCCCATTTACATTTTCAACTTAAGTAAATCCAAATGTTTTTTTTAACATATCATTCATAAGCCTTTTCTGTTCAAAACCTAAGGACTCCTTGGACTGTTGGTTAAACAGTGTAACTGTCTAATGAAATCAGTTTCCTCCAGATGTCCCCTTTTCACCGAGCACTGCTTTATTGAATTCAAAATTACAAATATAAAATGCAAGAAATGACAGAAATCTTCAAAAAGTGTAAAGCACATGCAGTGCAGCAACTGATGTAGTCATTTTAGGCCAGTGTTTCTTAACCTGGTTTTGATCAAGCCTCGGGGGTTCGTGAGTCAATCTCAGGGGTTCAGCGGAGGTCAAGATCATTCATCCCACTCGAGCGATTTGATGTCACGCTCTGCTTGGCCGTCATTGGCTACATACTGGTTCTTAGAATGTATCTTTGGGAACACGGAAAACAAAGGAAAACGATAATTGATTCTAAAAAGATTCGATTGTGACAGCCCAAATTCAAACCGACCGAATATTCACGTTTTAATTGAATTGTAGGTAATGACATGTTTGTCTGTGGAAGATTTCTCCTCGGTTCATGTGGTAGTCGGATGTGAACCTAAGATTATTGCGTTGGCGGCGACTAGATTTTAGATGATTTCTAACTTTGTCAGAGGAGAGTGGTATATAAGTGAATGAATCCTGAACCCCTTGCGCTGTGGTCTCATAAGAAGTTATTCATGAACACACATTTTAACAGCCAGGTGACAGCCACGGCGACGCTCTGCCTTTGATTAAACGTCTGATAACATCCTTTGTTGTGGCTTTGCCAACCAAGCAGCCATTTTGGTACGGTGATTTTATATCGGGTGTGAACAGATAAGAGACAGTTTACCCTTGTGTCAATCACAACCACAGATGTTATTTAGGATTGCTCCCAACATCACATTGGAAGCTTTTCTGAAGGCGCCGGCTGACATTTGCTTCAGCATTTATTTACGGCATTTTCCTCTTCTCTTTTGCTGCTATTTTTTCCCCCTCTACCTTCTGTTCCGCTCTTTCGAGATCATCTGACGCACCTGGTAAAAATGGCGGCTTAGATGGGCTTGCGCAACCCAATACAGACTTCAAAGTGGAAGCACTATGAATTAGGGTGAATGTGTTTTGTCGAGTACTTGATCTGCTCAATTACAAAACAAATAATGCATAAAGAGTAGAGACTCGGCTTTCGGCCTGGGATATGTACACGCAAAGCTCCGGTCCCCACGCTGTTAAGCTATCTTTCGTTTGTGGCTGGACATCTCCATTGTCTCAGTCCTGTATGTCGTCACGTTTCATATATGATTAAAGTCGTGGGGTGTCTCACCCATTCAAGTGGATGGGGTCTACTGCAGCGTAAATGGCTGTGCTCATGGACAATAATCCATCAGTCTTAACAGGTGCTGCATACTTGCCTGCCAACATGCCCGGAAAATAGTTCAGTGTAATAGTTGAATAATTGTGTTGCTCAATTATACAGTGATCCCGTATTAAACTTATGCACTAATTTGGGCATCCACCAGGAGGTTAATGAGCAAAAACCTCTAGGCGAAAACCTTTTAGGCCTATTGACCGTCAAACCTAATATAAAAGCACAGCGTTCTCTTTACAGCTGGCAGAACAAAAAAAAAAAAAGACTGATTACGAAAGTATTACAATCATGACTTCTATTCAGGATTGTTCCTCGATTGGCTGATTCGGCTATGACTCACCCTGCAATTGCAGCCATCTACAAAGTCAAGGTATTAATCATTTTAAGGTATTTTGGCAAGGTGAAAGGAAGTAAGCCCAAGACAGGCTTGTTCCACTTCAGAGGACTTGCGAGCTCCGCTGCATAAATCAGATTTGTCTTTTTTTTTTTTTTCTTTAAATGACACTGTGTATTAAAAACTTTGATACATGTACACGTGAAAGAATGCTAGGTAGCTGTCCTTATGAGTCAAATCAAGCAGAGGCTTTAAACAAAAGAAAAAGGCGAGACTCTGAGGTGGTTTTCACATGACATTTGACAATACAGTATGATCTCAACTCGCACATCCATCTTGTCGAAACACAAACTCAAAGTCACAACTATGTGTTTTGTGATACAAAAGTAGATTTCCCTTGCAAGGATATTTACCATAATGAACAATTTACATAATATACTAACCGTACAGTATTGCCTTCTCTGCTGGCTGTACTGCTACAGTAAAAGCCAAAATAGATTCTTCAAATACAAGTTGAAGTTGGCATACTTGGAGCCACAGGTGCAGGAATCTTAGGTCCTTTTACATTTTGAGCATCTTGTATTTTAGCTGGCAGCGTTCTGGAGATATTTTGGAGGATTTCAACCTGAGTCTCCCGCTGCCTCTACATTAGTCATCGTAATGAAAGCGTTTCACAACATGGACAAGTATTTTAACCCCTATCTTATTGTGGAATATATAATAAATAGGCTAAACATTTAACAAACTCTTAAAATATAAACATTTAAACTGACAATGACGTGAAAGAAGGCTACAATAAGCAAGGAGAAATTTATTTAATGGCACAAGAAAACGATGCTCATTTGAAACTTTAAATTTACGCATAGAATCTTTTTTTTTTTTTTTTAATGGTGAAAATATGGAAACATAGTATGCTGATCACTGGAGGAATAGGTTCTGTCCAAAGTCGCAGCTCATCTCAAATGCGCTAAAGCAATTAAAGCTGCGACAACTAGCATGGAATGTTGCTGGCGGGTTTAATTGTCAGTAGTTAAATATGACATGAATATAGGATAGCCTGGAAGAATGTCTGGGCAATAAAATGTTCTGATGCAGTTGAGCATAAATCACTAATGCAAGGCTAAATCCTTGACATGAAGCCTGACAGAAAAAATAAACCCTTGAACAACGTGGAACATTTTGGAGTCTTTGCTGACATTGCTCATCAAATGAACGTCTGAACTTGAATATTCATTAATTCGCCAGAGGATTTACTCTTTATTTTGGTAGAAGTTGAAATTTTCTATTATGTGGTGTTGACACAACGACTATTGAAGCATAGGCAACTGGTGTCTTGTCCAGGAAAGGACTTCTCAGTGAGGCGACTTCGTTTGGGGAATAACTACGATCAATCACCGTTATGAGAGTTCTTGTCTGGGAGTGTGCGTGTGTGTGTGTGTGTGCTGGGGTGCACGAGAGAGAGAGTACATGTGTGTATAAGGCCAAGGGCACCGTCTAGGATAGGAAATGGTGATGACTGATGCCCACATTCAGATAACTGTGTCATTATCACCCCGTGGACCGTCATTAGCCCCCGCCATTTATGATGTAGTTAACACTTGGGTGTGGCTGAAGGGAAGACCGAGGAGGAGTTTCCATCTGGGTCTGAATCCCGAGGCTTACAGTACAAGTGCCTTAAAGCCAGAAGAATTTTCACGAGATCATATATTCCTTATTTATTTTTTTATTTTCATTTATTTTTCCTTACCGGTATTAAAAATAATAGCAATAATTGCGTACGTGATATTGGGGGGTTGGTAGTGCAACCTTGAGAGACGCAAATATGATGACAAGAAGACCGGGGTCGCGATTGGAAATATTACTTCACTCCAACCATTCGGAAACTCAGAGCATTGTTCAAATGTTCCGTTAGGTTATTCAGAGTGCACCAAAATGGAGTGCCGTGGAACGCTCTAAGCGATCCAACTCGGAACAGTAGTTAAAAAAAATGTAAATTCAGAAATCTATACTATTGGTTGTGGGTGTTTTCCAAATGATTGAGCCTTGTGAGGATAAGCAGCTCAGATAATGGAGGATGGATGGATGGTTCGCTCTGTTTGATGAGACAATGTTGAACAAACCTGCCATTTTTGGGGTATCCTGAAAAGTGGTGATTTTGGAGGTAGGAAAATTGTGCCCGGCGGGAGCAATATGTACTATATTACATAATTTATATTATTGAATTTTTATAAGCTTGCCCTCGTCTCCAACTTCCAAAATCCCATCTGACTAACAGTATATTAAAAGAGGGTGCCATTTTGTCCAAGCGATGAAAGGTCCACTGAATATACGTACTGTATTATTTCCTCAGTTTAATGAACAAAAGAAAGCTGGGAGGTTTTTTTCTTGTTTTTTTTTTTAATGCATTAGTAGAAATCATTCATAGTCACGAAATGAAACTCAATTGCAACCCTGCCTGTTTTGCTACTTAGAACAAATGAATAGTTGCAGGCTGGCATGACTGCTTTTAGGCTTCATTCCAGGGCAAATTTGAACATTTTATCCCATCGACCATGCAGGGCAGCAAGCCCTCTGGTTTAGGGATTAGCACAGCAATCCCCACAGCGCAAAAATGGATAGGAAATTGAACGGAAATAAGACGGGATAAATAACCATATGAGGAATGAGGCAAGGGGCTAGGGGTGATGCCAAGGACAGCTTTGGAACACATGCAGTCAACGTTGTGCAGATGGCAGAGATGGATGCCACCCAAAAGTGATTTTGAAGGGTGGTTGTGTGCGTGTGTGTGTTGGGCTTAGAGCGACAGTGTACAAACAACATGCTGTTGTTCAGTGAAATGAGCAACAGCACCTGTAATTTATTACAGGTCTTTCAGTGACCTTATACCAAAGTCCCGGGACTGCGGCCGTAGCAACCTTTGCCAGCGTTTCACAGGAGGGTGAGTGACTCCAAACATTGCACACGACGACACTCTTCCCTCAAAGATCCTCATACTTTTAGCAGCATTTTATTGTAACTGCTTTGTGAATTTAGCTGGGCCGCTCTGTGTGCGTGTTTGTTGGTAAGCGAGGTGTCTTTAGAGCGGTGATCTGAGAAATATTTTTCAAAATAATTATTAATCATTTCTGTTCTATCACAACTTAATCATAACTGGAGTTGAGCTCACCTGTGCAGTGCAAAGGAACAAGTAAAATGATAATAACTACACCCCTCATTTCCGAGCAGACAGTCTCTCTCTGTTGATGGTGATTATTATGGGCAAAAAAAAGTGCATACATATTCTTAAAGCGGAAATCAACCCTAACATATTTTTTTCAAGAATATGTTCTTTGCAAGCCCACTAGTTGAAACAAAGCATTCTGATAAATTTTGCGTTTGTGGAATAGGAGTTAATCCACACATTCATAGCTATCTCCGGGGGTGGCCATTTTGTCACTTCTGTCGACTGAAAATGACATCACAACTATCCAGGTAACGACCAATCACGATTCAGCTTTAGAAAACAGGCGAGCTGTGATTGGTCGTTCCCTGAGCCCTGGGTAGTTGTGATGTCATTTTCAGTCGACAAATATGACAAAATGGCCGCCCCCTCAGACGGCTAAAAACGGGTGGATTTTGTTGCTTAACTCGTATTGCACAAACGCACTATTATTCAGAATGTCGTGTTTCAACTAGTGGGCCTGCTGGGAACATATTCTTTAAAAAAATATGTTTGGGTTGATTTCCACTTTAAGACTTAACTTGCTGAAAAACATACAATGTGTGTAGCATAAAAACATCTTGAAAAGAACTGCAAATGTTGTATTTAGGAACAAACTGGCCCTTTAGAATTGTTGTTGGCAGTGGAAATGTGTCAAATCCTCACTGTTAAACTGGAAACTCTGATGTCCACACATAAATCGATACTATTGGTCGATTCCCGTATCGATCTGTTATTTTAACACATTTTTGACCAATCTAAAGTATTGAAAATGGCTTGCTCTCTTTGCTGATGCAATGTCAATTCATTAACAAACATGCTTTTTTGTTGTTGTTTTCCTGAAAAAAATGGTGCTTTGGGACATGTGGGACAAAACAATGTCAGGCAAAAACAACTTCTCGATTAAAAAAACCAAAAAAAAAAACAGACTTGTTTGTACTAGCTTTGTGTGATACATGGAGTCGGTGCAATATGCACCATAAAAACAGCTAAACTTACATGATGATACCGTATACTAGGACTCCAATAAAGTATGCTGCCATCCTAAACGTTTATTTAAATCACTATCAGCAATCTAACACGGAGACAAGGCTGACTTGATATTTGTATTCAGCTGTGACAAACCCATAGGAAACCTGAAAAGCTTTCACTTGCGCATTGGCTTTCTTCTCCGTTGCATAATTCGAAGCGCTCTTTATACAACGTACCACATTGAGGAGGAGCATATGCCACCGCTCCCCGTCATTACCTTCTTGTTTTAAGACCTCAGAGGCGGGGTTCCCACCGAGAACCTGATTGATTCACAGAATAACAAACAGAGCCAATTACTCTGTAATGCCACTGAGTGAGCACAATTCAGTCAGCAGCCCTGGCCAATCCCACAGGAGAGAGATGCATCACGCTGCTCCCATCACCGGGGCTGAATAAGGGGCAAATGAGGGTTATTACCGACTGCTCCCAATCAATATGCCACATTCTTTTGCAGTAGGTCTTTCGTCACAGCATTGCGAGTATTACCATTAAAGACCCCATTCTGAATAGTCTGTGAGATGTGCCGTATTCTCCGGACTGTAAGCCCCACCTTTATATAAGCCGCACCCACTCCATTTTCAAAAAATTAAAACTGAAATCACAAATCATTTTAATCATCTTCACTGAAACCCATGAAGTCATCTTCTATGTTGAAAAATTAGATATTTACTACATTTACAGAACGATTTGAAATGTAAATGTGCACGTATGTACCTGAACGGATTCTGTCATAACAGTGCCTTTTAACACGGCAGCAACTTTGCTGATTAAAACCGAACAGAATCAAGAGGAAAATAAACAGTATTTATCGTCATTTCACTGCCCGCCGCTGCTCCAGTTTGTCAGTTAATATCCACCGTTTATTGTTCTACTACATACCACCTATTGCAATAACCTAGTGCATAGAGCCATCACCTGTTGAACTCCTCCACCTGCAGTCACTTCCTGTTTATCGCAAATATTGTATTGAATTGCACTGTAATCCCGGTTAGAGCGCCCCTAGCGGTGGAGGGAAAATCCCCAGAATAGCCGCACCGGACTATAAACCTCATGTTTCAAAACCTAGGGAAAAAGTAGCAGCTTATAGTCCGGAAAATACGGTACTCGTAAAATGAGCGAAACCTCTGTGATGCTGTGATGACACAGTACGGCTGTGTATATTTATGCTATCCTCCTCCAGTGGTCCAGTTGCGTGTGAGTGACCTTGGCGGAGAAAATATTTAGCAGACAGTAAAAGCAGACTCTGCACTTCACGCGGAGACATCATGTTTTCCTGAGTTCATCCGCAATCCCATAGCATCCACACAAACTCACAAATACACTTTCATCCCTGCCATAAAAGCTCTGCAGGCAGGCGCTGCCCCTGATTAGCTTATTTCAAAACTGTGAGGATATGAATCTTGCCGCTTTGCACTCCCATGGATCCGTCTTATGTGTCGGATGCTGCTGCCGCCCACCATTAGATATCTCACTGTTGCTGCTGTGATGATCTGTCGCTCCCTCACTGTCCAGCCACCCCGAAGCTAAATGTTCCAGATAATCTCAGATCACCTACAGACATTATAATTGCACCTCTATTGGGTTAGAAAATATCTTCTACAAGTAACTTCCAAAAGAAAATACACGCTTCCGGGGCTTTATGAGTCCTGGATACTAGTACTCGGAGCTGGACATCGTCCCTCCGTCCGAGGGTTTCCGTCTTGCATATTTAATTGACCCACATCAGCCAATAGGCGTCGAGAACGGATTTAACCGATAGCATGGATTAAACATGCAGGACTGAAACTCGCGCACGGAGGGACGATGCTCAGCGCTGCTAGTACTCCCATCAGTGATCAACATTTACAAACAGGACTGGGGACTATGAAGCGCCCAATTTAATAAGAAATAAACCTAACAATATTGGACACCAGAAGGGAGCTCAGAAATGTTTGACAAAAGTCATTTCTGTTGGACGATGAACACTCATGTTTTTAATACTGTACCATTCCAAATGTATTCCAAAATGAACGTTACCTCACACTATAGAGTTATGGATATACTATACTATAATTGTCCATTAAATATCAACCCAAACACATTTTTTTCAATAATATGTTCCCAGCAGGCCCACTAGTTGAAACACGGCATTCTGATCAATATTGCATTTATGGAATAAGAGTTAAGCAGCAAAATGCCCCCCTTTTTAGCCATCTCAGGGGGCGGCCATTTTATCACTTCTATCGACTAAAAATGACATCACAACTGCTCAGGGCTCAGGTAACGACCAATCACAGCTCACCTGTTACCTGAAGCTGAACCGTGATTGGTCGTTACCTGAGCCCTGAGCAGTTGTGATGTCATTTTCAGTCGACAGAAGTGAGAAAATGGCCGCTCCCGGAGATGGCTAAAAACAGGTGGATTAACTCTTTTTCCACAAACAAAAAAAAAAACGCAATATTTATCAAAATATGTTTGGGTTGACTTCTGCTTTAAGTAAACTGTTGAAGTACAAATACAAAACATTTTGACAGCGTCACTACTGTCAGAAACGAAAAATGCTGAAAGCAGCTGTGCTGTCAGATGAGATTGACTTGAGATCACGGGCATCGTAAAGCGCTTCCCCACAGCCTGTTAGCTAAGGGGACACGTCATACATTTGATGTCTGAAGCCAGTGAGTCCAGCTGCTCTGGAGGCTAAATGAAAGTGAGCTGAACAAACAGAAACTGCCCTGTTAGGTTTGATGTGTTGGCCTCACAGTAGGTCCTAATCGTGTTACCCATAGCAGAAAAAAAGGACAGCGGGAACAATCGCGGTGCAAAAGCAATCCTGTCCAAGAATACAGCCCTTATTGGATGGAGCATGTGAAGTGGAGAGGCCATCACAAAAAAACGTTTCACCATGTTCGTTAGGCCAACATATATTTAAAACACAAATGGAGAAGCAATGAAACCCGTGCCACTTTTACACAACCAAAAACGCAGTTCCGTGGTCTTAGTTTTGCTGCCGCAGGCTGCAGGGCAACAGAAAGCAAATGGCTTCATGAAAGTGACCCGTGGTGGTTGTAAACAGCAGGAGACTTCTGCTAAACAAACCCTTAAAGTCAAACACGCTTTACTTTCCATACAATAGGCCTATGCAGCATAGCGATGTGAAGCACAATGGGACATTTAGGTACAACGTCTGCCTCACGGCACCAAAGTTCTTGGTTCAAAGCTCTTCAATTAGATTGATTGGAATATGTTTTAGTCGTCCATCCATTCATTATCGATCAAAACATATGATTTACATAAAAATTTGAAAAAAGTCGTTAAGCACAAGCTACTGCCACCCCTATGTTCTCTCCTTGTTTGCGTGGGATTTCTGAAGGTACCGCAGTTTTCTCTCGGATTAAAAAAAAGACACGCGCAATCTAACCTTAGAATTGAAATTACCCATAGGTGTGAATGTGAGCGTGAATCGCTGTTTGTCCTTATGTGTCCTGTGATTGACTGGCACGTCTGCTGCGATCGGCTCCATTTTATCATTGACCTCGAACGAGATATGTGCCTGAAAGGCAATGGAGGAACATGGGGATGTCGGACTCAAAATAAAGGTTCGTACTCTATTTTCCTATAGTCTTACCCGTATTCTCCTCCCCATTTTCAAGTGCGCGGTGTGTTGTTCAATGGAGCCTTAAAATGATGCCTATTATGTTGTTTGTCTTCAGATTATAGTCTCAACAGATGATGTTGATTAGGTTTAAGAAATTGTGTTTGAACAAAAACATCATTGTTTTAGGCTGTAATTAGGGAACTGTCAGCTAGACAAAACCAGCGTTAATGTGCCTGTGTCCTCGGGCACTGAGCGAGGATTCGGATATGCTGGGAGACTCACTGACAGGATAAACAAGAGCTGATGAGGATAATAAGATGATCATAAGCCCATTAGTACAAATGTGAATAAGTACAACGGAATGGAGCAGCATCGTGTAGATGATAGAACAGGAAAGAGAAAATCCAATGAATTAAGTGTTTCTCAACAACGCCAAATCGAACTTTTAGGATGAATTGTACTTGTCAGAGTAGTTTTAACTCAACATAGTTTTTACTTTGACTTGAATTTTTTCGTTTTTGTTGTTATGAAGAAACACTGCTTTTATTCCATTACTCTAGGCTACATTCCACTGGCTACTTGTATTTTTATCTACTTATTATTGCTTAAACAATGTAGTTATTTCGGATTGTCAGACAGACTGCCATGACTCTGTTTTACAAAACCAATGTAACCATACCTCTGACTTCATTTTACCAATCAGAGGCAGAGAGTCACAAAGTGTCCACATTTCAGCATAGACGAACTCCGCTTTCATGTTGAGAACCTCACAACGGCTGAAGTCATTGTTTTTGCGTGCTGACATTGATATCCACGTTGCTCATGAATGTGAATAAATCCACCTGCCAAAGCTCAATACAAACAAGTTATATATAATTATATAAATAACTTAATAATAAAAAAAAAAAAGACGGGCTAATTTACTCAGGCTAACTAAGAAGAAATGAAGTAGCTTTGAATACAGAGACAGCTTTACACAGAAGTTCTTGTGAGTTAAGTTTTACATTTTCATTTTTGGAAAGAGTAAGGTTAGGAGGTTGTGAAACGGCATTTTGACATCCCCCCCACACCCCGTTTCAGAAGGCGGCAGTAATGCACAAAAAGTTGTTTGCCAAGACAGATGAAGACAAAGAAGACAAATTTAAAGAAAAAGATTTGATTGTAATGGGTACTTTATTTCAGTTTGCACAAGGACCGGGAAGCGTTTTGATCCACCAGGATTGTACCTTTGACAACAACTCTGACACGGGATTCTGGTTAAGGTAAGCAAAACTTTAATTAAAAGAGTTCAAGCGGGCTCCTAACAGTTCAATAGATTTGCAAAGAAGTGAACGAACGCTATGTGAACTGTCAAATTTTTGCGAGTCTAAAGCTGTTTTAGCAGCAAAACGACACATTATGATGTACAAAGTGCACTCCATTTACCATTTTAATCATAATTGTAGAATGGATGGATGGATTTTTCATCTGTTGGACCTTTTTTTTTTTCCCCCCGAATTGACAATAGACGGATTGGTGGCCCTTTGATGTTTACTGATGGAAGATAGGTTAAAAATAACAACCGACAGACGATTATAGTTTTGTTCGCCTTGAAAAATTGACGATTGACGGATGGCGGACAGGTAGCCAGGCTGCTGACGGATGATGAACCGGCAAACTTGAATAAAATGCCCACCTTTGGTCAATTACTGTGCCACTCAAAGCTTATATAAGAGTGAAAAAAAATGGTGATAGAGAAGTCATGTAACATGCATCTAAAGTGAAAAGAGAAGAAGATTCCAGCTAATCCATTTACAACAGGAACTTGAGCTGTCTTTAGGGAAATCCCTAAATATGGGTAATGCTATGGCTTGCCGATTTACATTGTTGATCCAACAATCAGCGTCTTCCCATTCTCACTCACATGGTGTCGGACAATCACGGATGGGAGTGGAGCTTTGGCTAAACCTCTTTACCACGCAGATCAAGCACAAGCAAACAGAGTGAAAGGCTTGAGGCTCCCCGGCTCTCAGCGTGTTCAGAGGATTCAGTCTAGGGTGGCTCCGAACCAAAAGACAACAGTAAAGAGCAATGAGAAAATCCTTCAATCTGCCCACTGGCATGCCCAAGCGTCTTAATCAAATACAACCATTAGCCCCATCACAAGTAGTCTGAGCCTCCAGCACCCAGAGGCAAAGTTTTGCTCAGCCAAGTCCAACAATCAGTAAACAGCAAGCACACTGACACTCTTAGATAAAGCCGTTCTGGTTGAGCTGGATAGCTTTCTTATGCTCCCGTTTCAAGATTTTGTACTGTTAAGTTGTCTAATGCGTGTGCCATTCAAGTACTAAAGGGGATAGCCAGTAAAGCAGTTTAACCAGAAAGCATGATAGTTGAAAAAAAAAAAAAGGTGCTAATATATGATAGCGATACAACAAAAAGAAGTTATTGAGATGTAGTTGTCATCTATAATGTTTGCTGCTACCGATTCCTTGTGTTTTATCACATATTTGATGAATTTAAAAAAAATTAGTTGTATCCTGACTGTTGTTCTTAGTTGCAAGCCATAGAAGAAGGATGTAGATAAACAATAATGTATTTTCTTTGAATAAAAACAATCGGCGAAATGCTCTTAATTTGCAAAAAAGTCAACATGAGTCACTCCTGGAGTTTCAGCAGGGTAAAAAAGTAAACTACCTACCTTCACAGTAAGTAGAATCCCCGTGAATGGAGGCATAGCCACTCTTGCATTCGCACTCCGCTTTAGTATCCCTGTTTTTACACAGAGAGTTTTCTCCACAGATGACCCCTTCTGCACAGAAGTCATAACCTACAACGTAAAATTACACAAAGGTATAAAAACATTGGATACTTTTGCATAAGTCACAATACACCTGTAAACAACTATGCTTTGAATTATGACATTTCATCTACAGCGGGGATTCGTGTAACCCCTTGACAACAGCGCTCCGGGCTTTGAGGGTAGAAAGACGGTTATGCACTCCCATCCTTAGTGGGTTAGAAACAAAAAAGCTGCCTAAGCATGGCAGTTCATAATTCCCTCTCCCCAGCCACTTCATCCAGCTCTTCCAGGGGCATACCCAGGCTAGCTGTGAAAAATAGTCCCTCTATCTTTCAGGGTCGTACCCGGGGCCTCCTCACTGTGGTATGTGCCCCGGAACACCTCACCAGGGAGGGGACCAGGAGGCATCTTAATCAGATGCCCGCGCCACCTCATCTGGCTCCTTTCAATGTTGCGGATTGATTTTGAGCCCGTGACTGAGTTTCTCACCGTATCTCTTAGGTAGAGCCTGGATACCCTGCGCAAGAAACTCATTTTGGCCCTATCCTTGAACTTGTTCTTTCAGTCACAACATACAACTCGTGACCATAGGTGAAGGTGGGAACGTAGATTGATTGGTAAATCGAGAGCTTTTGCCTTTCAACTCCTACTTCGCCACGACAGCCTGATGCAGAGTCTGCATCATTGCAGAAGCTGCACCAATCCACCTGTTGATCTCCCATTCCATTCTACTTCAACTCCACCACTTGAGGTAGGATCTCTTCCACTTGGCGCCTCTCACCGGGGACAACTCCAGAGTGGAATTAAACTCAACCCCTCTGCGACCTTGCATACTTGCACAGGTTCTTTCCCTGCAGGAGAGCTGACACTCCACATCCCTGGAGCAAGCTTCTGTTGCCGAGTGTTGGGATCACCAAGGTCCCTGCCTTCGGCTAAAGCCTAGCTCACACTGCGCCAACCTCCCGGGCCCCTCCCATCAAAGGGGAACCCACAAGCCGTGCTTTGTCTGGTCCCTCACCTCGGACCTGTTTGCCCTGGGTGACCCTACAGGTAATTTAGCTGCGAGGGTCACTGAGCTGCACAATCCCCTCTACCGCAATAAGGCGACAGCTCTAGGACGAGAGAATTGGTAGCTTTTGATAACATGTTAATTATGTCCATTTGTAATGATCATGACTTTTTGTTCATACTCTTAAGCTGGCATGGATACACGCGGAGCAAAATCCTCCTCTCTTTTACAATTGTTTGTTTTTTTGTTCCCACACTAGAGAAGCAAAAGGCATACGTATGGTTAGCTCTCTTCCTCCGTGGGTGAAAAAGTAGTCAATTTCTCCAGTGTGTGCCAATCACTGTGTTTGTTTGCAGTCTTCACTACTGACGTGAAAGCAGAGTTACAATTGTTAGATTAGGCCTCTTTGGCCAAGATAATTAGATAAGTGGCTTGAGCTAGGCTGTTCTATCGCCGTGACCTCTCTTTTGCTTAACATTCTTATCTAAGGCACTCTGTGTCGCACATATCTAGTTGAATTCATACCATCAAGTCACACATTGTCACTTGGGACAGGCAGAGCCGCCTTCCTTTGCGGAGGACAGTAGAAGAGTAGGAACTATTTAAGACACATTCGACCTTTTTCTGCATCCGGCAGAAAAGAAGCTCCATGGCCATGTGTCGTTCTTTCTGGCATCTATTAAAATATTTCGATTGAGAATACGTCTTCGAGAATAGGTCTTCTGGTAGTTACCGAGCAATCAAAATAAAGGACTGGCGAAAGGTCAGTCCACATGTGTGCGTGCTATTTCAACAAAATATTGTCCGTTCTAAAGTGTTGAAAATGCAATGTTAATGGTTGAACAATGGTTGTTCCTTTTTGGGCTCCTGAAAAGTAATGATTTTGGAGGTACGAGGATTCCGCTCGATATCAGCGATAGTATGTCTATTACTTTGTATGATTCCTTCTTCTTCTTCTTCCTCATAGACATTGCGCCACTACGAGGAATTTTAAAATGAGGCACAACCCATAATAAAATTAAACCACATCTAATCAGATGTTTACACACAATCAATTACAGGCTGACAAATTGCATAACACAGAACCACGGTCATGCAGGAGATTGAAAATGAAAGTACAAGTCACACTAGAATTTGGAGACAACTTTAATATGTTATCTCTTACAAAATGAATTCTGCCCTTATTTCCAAAGCCAATTTCAACATTGTAAGTAAAAATGGAACCATATAACCATATATAACCACTATTTCAATCCCCTATCATCAACTGCTTTCTCACTAGCTTAAATTCCTTCTCTTTACTTTCATCTCAACAATTACTCTTAATGTTTTCGTTCTGCATCCCCTTTATTGCACTCACCACTACATAACTTTCATTTGCTCAGAATATACACACTTAAATTGTGCATCTATAAGTGACAACCACTTTAATTTGTTTCTCTGTGTATGTACCAAATCACTGTGGTAACTCCTTGTTACAGCAAGAGGGTTTGGGCAAATTTGCCTATCAATCAGATAACAGACAATCTGCATTAGTATCTGCTATGGTATCCCAGCCAAGAAACATTCATACTGAGTTATTGAGAGAACAAATATTGCAAGGATGCAGAGTGTATTAGCATCACTAAATATTGTATGACCCTAAATTCTTTTCAGTGTGGGGTTTGTGTGTGAAGGGATGAAGTAATTCCTCAAACAGATGGACATGCAATGAGACATACCTTGACAAACATTGCAGCATCTCCCATCTCTTAAAATCTGCTCACTGACAGAACAGTTGAGCTCTGGACATGTTTCTGTAACTCTCACCATCAGGCCATTCTGCAAGCATAGTACGGCACACCATATAAAAGTTGAGTTGCAAAGTTCAAATTGTTTTCTTTTTCTTGTGTATTTCTTATTTTGATAAATGTACAACAACATTTGTTCCCTGCGGTCCACGTCGCCTTCTCTAGTCCCGGATTTTCGCCTCGTATTATTTTCCCTTCAAGTCCAATTCCTCATCAACCCTGCTTTGTTGAAGGTGCTCTCATGTGCGACTACTTTCCCCTTGTTTTTATCTTATTTGTCAAGTTGTATTTTACACCGGCGAGCAGATCGCACTAAACCTCTCATCAAATCTCAACAGGCATACACACAATGTAATGTAATCAATCTGTATCGGGAATACGTAGCGTGCTTAGATGATCTTTTCGGCTGAACTCATGACAGCTTGCCACAAAAGGTCAGTTGATACACCGGATGGCCAACCTTCCCTTTGATCCAGATTTGGGAACAGCTCTGGATTTTGGTCTCTGTTGAGCCTTCCTGATGATCTGCTGTGTGTTGTGGATCCATAAAAAGGAAACCCCTCATTTTAGTACCATGGATGTTGAAGGTTTTCACTCTCTCCACTAGTGTCGTATCATCAGCAAACTCGATGATAGTGTCACCCAAGGAGGAGATGCAGTCATGCAGTGGAGCACACAGCCCCGGGGTTCCCAGTGCACACTGTCTTTGTGCCTGATATCCTGGTGCCTACTCTCACGATCTGGGGTTTCTCTATGAGGAAATCCAACACGCAGTTGAAGAGCAGAGGTCTTAGTCTGAGCAGCTTCTCAGCCGGTCTGATTGGTATGACCATGTTGAATGCTGAACTGTACTCAATAAACAGCAAAGTGTCCTTTTTTTCAAGGCTTTATGTTTGATTGAGGGCATCGTGGTTTTGACAATAATCGAACTGGAGTGGGTTCTGTTTGTCAGGGACTGCACTCTTAATAATATGTTTCATCAATACTTTCTCAACTTCAAAACATCTGAGGCGAGTGCAATGGGGAGATTGTAGAGGATTTGAAACAAATGAATGAATGAGGGACAGGTTAAAGTTGAAAGGCAGTGTATCCTGCTCACCCACAAGGAGGGCAAGACCACAGACAGCATATGTAATGCAGACAGACGAAAGAAATCAAAATCAGTAGCAGCGGTTCAATAAAATCTGCTGAATCAATGTTCTTGAGGTCCCCATTGTATCACTCAAGGTCCAACGTATCGCCCCTAATCCCAAAGATGCCTCTCTCCTTCACATTTTCTTTCAATGTCATACTCTTCCAGGCTCCATATTCAGTCACAAAGTCCCTGTTGTGTGGCTCATTGGTAGCTGGACAAAGAAAATCCACACAGGATTTACAATCACAGGGACATTATTGTTGTCCCGTGTCAGAATGAGATCAATAAGGGGCATATTCCCCCATGTGCTGAAGTCAGTTTTTGGCTGCTTTATTTGATCCATGCAGGTACTACAATCCCTTTGAGGGACTAGTGACAACACGACGATTCTTGGGCAACGCTTAAATAACGGCAGAAATCTGGATGGGAGAATTGCCATACCTTGAAAGTGCGCAAGCCAAGCACCTAAAAAAGTGACTTACCCAAGTGTGAGCAGGAGACTATGGCCCTAAGAGAATTAGGTCAGTGTGTCACATTTAATTTCAGGGAAAGTCCGAAATAGTCGTATCAAATGTAAACAAGATACACTAAAATAGTCATCATCACAAGCGATATTATTTAACTTAAATAACTGAAGTGTAGTCAGTTTTGGCTTCATGACATATTGTGGACTGTCACAGACTGTTTATGTAGTCATGTTCTGTATTACCGTGGCTCTTGTTGCGATCACGTGACCATAACGACCCAATCAAACCTTTTCCATTTTTGCGTGCCATTTTTATATTTTTTCACAGATCAGGTACGTGAGTTGAAATGTGTTGTGGTCTGGGCCTTTACCTTGAGAAATCCCTTGCAAAAAGACACCTCAAAATTTTCACTGAAGAACACCGCTTTGTATACACCAAAATGACAGTTCCGAGTCTTAAGGGTAAATAATGCTTCCAGAAATACAGTGGTTCCTGTGCCTTGTAAGCAAATGTACAACCACATTGGCAGTTTTGTCCTTAAAAATGTGCCTTTACAGATAAATTGCCCCCCTGTGAATAACACTACCTCGGACCCATGGTTAACATGAAGAATGCCTTCAATTATAATCCATGCAGAGATAAAACAGCAGTTCAAATGAGGTCTTTGTATTCCTACATTAATTTGTTTTTTTTAATTACCTGGATTTCTGATCATTACGGAAAACAAAGGGAAACAGATTGAGTCAATTGAAAGTCAGATGGAAAACCACTGAATTAATGAATTCTATAACAAGGAGTCCAAGGCGGGCCGTCCTTAGACTCATGTGGGAAGACAAATGCAGCCTGGTGAGCCGATTACAACTTAAAAGGCTAAAGAGAGCACCAAAGGAAGACACGAAGATTTACCTTGCATTCCCTGCAGCTCCTGGACAAAAAGCGTTGACCCTCAGAAAAGAATTGCCCCATGTAACTGCATTTTGCTGTGGGGGAGGGGAAACACTCTATTAAGATGATGACCAACATGTGATTGCATACATACATGGTTTCAAAGCAAACAAAACCAGTTAATTCAGTCAGTAAAATGACTTTTCCTTGGCTAGCGAGCCCAAGCAAGGGAAAATGTGCATTAAGAATACAACAGAAGAGACGCTTCTACATATTCCTCTGGCAATAAAGCAGAAATAGAAATTGAAGCCGATCATGTGAAGTCCTGCTTTCCTCCTCCCCCGGGTGCAGGGCCACGGAGCTCACACTCACAACTCTGGAACATAATTCCCTTGTTTGCCTGTGCTAGCGTTGTGATGTTCAGATTGGGGGGGGGGGAGGAAGACTGAGCATGCAGAGCGATAGAAGGAGCATTGAAGCTGTAATGTAATTCAAAGGAAGACTGCGAATGCGATGGCTGGCTTTGCAGAACAGCAAGACACGGCTGTCCAAGAATTTTTTGAGCATTTACCAAACGCTTATTCTTTATAGTTGATCTATAGTTGGCCAGTACCCGTCCACCAAGATTGTTTGTGCCCCCACACTTGAGGCATAGCTCTCTAGAAATAACCTTTTTTTTCCCATCATAGTAGCTCTTTTGTGTGTTGAGTTCATCGCTAAGACGGCCAGTCGAATCTGCAATGGCCTTATTTAAAATGTTAGCAGGTTTATGTGACGAATACGTCAATGGTGGCACGCAAGAAAATCCGCTCATTTTTGCAAAGTAGCATTGTAATTATATGGCTTGTCTGTAAAATATGCACATATTTGTAAATAACGAGGACGTTGGGTGGCACACGCACAGTACGGCAAGCGAGGTGGGACAAATGATACAGCCAAACCTGCTTCAAGAAAACATGGGAGCCACAAAACCCTTTTGATGGCTACAATGAACGTTTCTCTTTTCTTTGTTTTTTATTTCTGCTGCAGACAATGCCATGAGCAGGGTGGCACTTTCTGCGTAATACGTCGGGTACTGCACATGTGTGCATTTTATTTAATCCTGCATGTAATTCTGTATGCTTCTTTAAAAAAGAAAGCTAACTGAAGCTACATTTTACTTTTAAATTACGGAAAACTAACTACACCTGGAGCGAAAATGTCCTTTGTTTTCATTTCTGTCAATTAATATTATACACACGCTTTCAGGGTTCATTTTAAATGTATTTATTTCAGTATTTCTGTTCGGCTGCACAGTAGAAGGAAGGTCCAAAAGTCATTTGGGAATTGTAGTATAGTTTATTACACTATATCGCAATACTTAGTGACTTTTTTTCAATCTTGCACTCGACTACATATATATAATTTTTTTTTTAAAACTAATACTAATATTAAAACTAATACAAACTAAATTTTAAAAAAAAGTGGGCCCTCCATTGGTCATCACGTAGCCCTAGCTGTGATTAAGCATGAGGTGGTATGTCTGTGATCTGTACTCACGTCTGCATTTCTTACAGCAGGTCCCATCCACATGTACTGGCAATGAGTCTTCTGAGCAATTGGAAGGTGGACAGAAAATCCTGCGGCACTCTACTACGCCATTCTGGAAGAAAATTAAAAATAAAATGTACAAATCATGTTGGTAAAATGAGTACAACAAAATTATATTTTTAGGGAAATTAGTTTGCAGAACAGGGTTGGCAGCCACTTATAAACACACACATACATATATGTGTGTGTGTAAAGGAGATCAAGTGTGTCACCCTTGTTACCATGTCTGACACCCAATTTGCAGTTATTACAGGCTGACATTACTGGCAAGTTATTGCGAGAAAGGAAAAAAAAAAAAGACACTAAGCAAATAGAACCTGTTTAGTTTCTCAACATGGGCTAGTGAGCAATTTCTTGTAATCGTGTTTTAATTAGGGCTCGGAAGATAACGAATTAAATAGGAAAAAGAAGTAACAAAAACAAATGATGTTTTCCAAAAAACACAATTATTCACACTTTGCAATTCCTGCACTCCAGCTGGGAGAGTATTCAGAACAATAATACAGATGAAAAAAAAAAGGAAATGCTTGGCCTGCTGGGTGAGCAGCCTCACTACACCTCGGGATGAGCAGTCTCTTACTAACTGTGTTGAGGATGCTTTTGATTGTAAGATTGTCAGACACAAAAGCACTAGAATGTCACATAGTCCGGCTAACACATTAATATTTGTGTGTTACATATTTAGTTTTGCTCATCGCATAAGCGCGGCAGACAGTACAAGGGGGCATACGAGAAGACGCAGGTTCACGTTGCTGCCGGTCTTCTAAGTCCAAGCAATAGCGTAGCTAGCTACAATTACAAAACCAAGTGCACGGCTACAGTCTGTTCATTCTAAAAATGTTGTTACAAATGTAAGCCAAACATGCAAGCTATTATAACTAACCTTACCATTTTCCCAAAACTGGACTACCAAACAAAATGGAATCAAATTTATACGAGAAGATCATAGCTGGAAATCAGCTTAGCTTTGGTCAGAAAATAACCTGTTCTTTTCTAACCCGTAAGATCGGCTGTGTGGCTTCCCTGCAAGAAACCGCCTTTTGTATGTCCCCTGCATGCTGTTTGACAACTAACTGTCTGTCAGGATCATCAATTTATTAACTTTCAGGACTCCCTGGTTACATGGGTGTTTCCAACCTAAGGGGTGGGGAATTTATGAAAGCCGTTGGAAACACTTGGCCTTGTTATCTATATGAATGTATGTGGGTGAGAAATTACTCGGATGGTTAAAATAAATATGGATATGAAAGCAGAAGCAATTTCTTCATTGCAAGTCAATATCACATCATTCTTATATTTAGTTTACAATACATATGTCTATATAGTAAACGAAATAACTCAAACATATGTTCATTTAGCATAATCAGCAAATGTGTGATAATTATTTTAAAATTATTCTTACACTGTCACAATGTGTGGCCAAAAATGGGATATTTTGAAATAAGCGGTTCGTAGAATGGATGGATGGAGTTGACCAAATATCCTCAATATATTACGAACGTCTGAAGAAAACTCGTGAGAATATGCAAACTCCACATAGGAAGGTCAGATCCAAGATTCAAACCCAGAACCTTTGACTGTGAGGCACCTAGCCAACTTGCCCCAACCCCGCCCAATCCAGGTATACCCATCTAGTTATTCGTACGGTGTTGTTGTACGTTCAAAACATCAAAACGAGTGTGACATTACAATCCGCCAACAACATTCAAGCGTCTTTGTAATAAAACACTATGACGAATTCGCTCATGTCAATACTAAGTCAAAATTACAACATCGGCACATCGCCCACAAATATTCACTTGGTGTGCAGAGCTTTAATCGGATTGAATTACCACCCCCTGATCACTTGGCTAGTCTGGTATAAATATACAATCTATTAACTGATTCATCGTTGAGTGCTGGAGGACGGAGAATGACACCAAGTGGTCTGCTGATACGGAGGCCCTGGAGAACTGACACGAGTTTTGAAGCTGATCTCTCCTTGCAGAAGCGTCTTAATTTTATGAGTCATTGGAAACAGTTCCCCAGGATACCGCAGAGATCACTTCATGGTATATACAGAGGATCAAATCACACCAAATAAACTCTCTCCAGTGCTTGCTCTGTTGTGATACAGTAAGTCCCAAGGGCTCTAGATGGCCTGATTCAACACATTTCAAAGTCTGGCTACCATGTGTGTGAGCAGCCAAGGAGGCTAATTAAAGGGTGATTATCAGGGTGTCGCCCGGAGGCAGCAATGGTATCGGGTCTGGCAGAGAGGAAATACTAAAGGAAAAAAAGTATCGGTTAGGTGTGAACGAAAATCCACTTTGCAATCACTTCCAATAACACCTTACGCAATGATGTGCTAAATATATGGCAATTCTTTTCAGTTTTTTTTCACCAAGTGTGATCGTTTTGAATCAAGGGTTATATCATTTATGAGGACAAGAGTAACACTCACCTTACATGCACAGTTCCTGCAATTTTCCGGCTCCACCCACAGCTCCTTATCCCGGTAGACGAGGCCGTTGGCACTGCAGGTCTTCTCGCAGTGACATCCCTCGAGCTGGGTCAGCCTGGACTCGGCGTAATTTAGCTGAGAATGACCATAAAATCACCAGTCACAAAACTAAATCAAAACTCTGACACTGCGAGCAGGTTAACCCCTCAACCCCTCTCCATCGCCCTCTGGAATGCCCACTTTTGTTCAGAAAGCAGCTCCACTGGGAGCCAGTCATTAGAGGAAGAATAATAAGTCATCTTCATTCGGCTCGTGCTTCAGACCGTAGGCTATAAGCTACAGTAAAAATGACGGCAAAGACAGCCACTCGAGATCCTGGCGAACCCTCCTTTTACTCCTACGCCCTTCTTTCCAGCTTGTTTCTTTCCCAATTCTCTTGATGTTTGTCCTTCAACTACGATGCCTCTTTGACGTCCGTCAAAGAACTGTTTGTTCGTCTCACTGTGAAACAAATGACTCCTGACTTGAAAGAAAGCAAAACGAACCAAGACCAGGTCTGATTCGCTACTATTTGTAATATATCATTACATTTGTTAGGACCAAGATTAATTCAATACTAAAGGGAAAATTTGACTGATTGAATTTATAATACACCGGTTTTCAGGTACCACCACTTTTTCACCCCTTTAAAATGTTGACCTCTCTGGCATTCCTTTAAAATGTTGACATCTGAGGTTCCTTGTAGATGGAAATACGCCTGCCTCTGTTGCTTTTTTTTCTTCACTTGTGGATCGTATATTGTTAGGGTCAGCTACGGAGACGGAATTTACGATTCGTCGCCCTAAAGAAGTCAGTATTTAGAATTACATGGACGAAGAAAAACGTATCCCTGCAAGCAGGGCCAGAATGGGTCTCGTTTTCAACCCTGGAGTTTCAGGGCTCAGACCAGCCCACTTTAGTCCACAACTTTTTAATGAAGATATGCAGTGCAACCTTAAACTTATACTGCAAGAATCTCTCCAACATCCAGCTGAAATATATTTTTGTATATTTTGTTATTTTTGTCCGCAGCAGGACTTGAACTGTAACCCTCTGGTTCAAAATCCAAGTCCTTTTGGATGGGCTATTAAGTGAGTTCCACAGGAGTGCGAAAGTATGTACTGCCCCTTGAACCACAAACTCCTCATGAATTCACCACTATACCACCCTGCAAAAAAAAATAAAAATTCAATGCCAAAAAATGTACAATATTAATCGATAAACATTCCATCTTCAGTTTGTGTGCTTGCATTGCTGTGAGTGAACAACACTCCAGTTTCATGCCCTTGTGTTGGCATTGGTGGGCATTTACTCATGCTAATTAGGACCAGCTGGCCCAAGCCTGCTATTTATGAGGAAATGAAATTATGAACACAAGTGCAAACAGTTGAACGGGTTAGGAACGATTCATGAATCAGCATAAGTGGACCAAAGTCATTACTCGGATAATTTCAAAGCAAGGTCCATAAAGACATAACAGGATGAATTTGATGTGGAAGCCTCACATATAGACCTGATCCTCTCTCAACGTAGATAACATGAAGACGTTCAGAGTTGTGACTGGTGTCATTGAATAAGAAAACTGGCCTGAACGGTGAAGGTCATCTAAGAATTTATAGCCTGGCTGGTCAGAGCAGCACTCAGTCTACCCCAGCTTCTCCTGTGAGACTCACTCTTGCCACAGGGTCAGGAAAGTGAGGACTCGACATAAAATGATTGATTCTTCTAAGAGAGACAGAGAGAGAGAGATACTCTAGATGTCCCTGAGTTATTCCACATCATGTCGAGGCCTTCCCATTGGCTACTGGAAGACTGTGTGAGCTATATGCTTTAAAAAGCAACCCCTGTCAAAGCCCTAAACAAAAGACACAAATTTGCAAGGCAAAGCGTCAGCCCTGAGGCACCTCAAAGGAATAGCTTTCCAGGATATCGTAAGCAGCACCAACTGGCAGTGCTATCACACAAGTCAGAAGCTAATAGAAGTGTGTCTCCAGTGGTTGACACATGAGGCAAAGAGACCCTGGCATAATACTAAAACGACAGAATAACATCTCGCTCGTCAATCTGCACACTGGGGTGTGTCCAATATTCTGAGCACGAGGTACTTAATAATCCGTTGCACATTTACGATACATGCAAATGTCAAGGGAATCGATGTACAACGCTTGGAGTCAGTCTTTCTCGTACACCACATTCAAGTAAGAAAAGATTCACCCCTTGGTGAACTCTTGGAGGTCCATCACTGAAAGGCAAGGAGACATTTAGGGAGTGGAGATGACCGCATCCTCCCCGCTGTGACTTGTATGAACAAATCAGGTGGCAAAGTGCTGTGTGTATGAATGTAAAAGTTGAATTTGTCAACACAGCGGGATGGAAATGTTCATCGAGAAAGCAGTTCTAACATTTTAGACCCATGTATTGTATATTATTGCTTTTGAGACGCTAAATTTATAAGCCTGCCAAAAGCCAAGATGGCAGTGCCCCAGATGGTTGCGCTGGATAACAGTGAAAACAATAACTACCCCTAGCTGCACTGTTGAGTGACTTATAACCCATTAAATACATTCTGGAACTGCACAAGAAAAAAATTGTGGTTCAGCAATTCTTGTTACAATTTTTTCTCGTAGATGAACTTACAAAAAAAAAGAAATCAGACAACCGTCTTAAAGACATGATTAGCAACTAGTATTTGTTACAGCAAGTCCATATATAATGATTCTAACTTGTATCATATCATTACAGTTTAGGGTCAAATGGATTGCGCTTGTGCAGGCTGCTGGTATAATGACACAAAGTTGACTTCATTTCACTAAGGATGTAGTGAAATCCAGTGTGGAAACATGTCACCAGATGTGAAATATCGGTATCAATTCCACAGACTGGGCTGTGTGTGCTGCAAATGGCTTACATACAGGCTGAGTTTTTAAAACGACAACAAACGTCTGGGAAAATCCCAGCGCGATCACACCTGGTTATCATCCCCAAGCGTTTATTCAGGAAATGCATTTGAAGGAAAAGTGGATCAAGAGGAGGAATAAGGAACGGGTTTGACATTAACTTTCTGCTCTGATAATGTTTGAGTGTGTCAAAACACGAGCATGTTTTGCCTCACGGAAACGTGGTTGTGCGAGGCTATTACGGTGGATTTACACTCATACGCTTTGACTGTATCGTTTCGTCCTCACTATCTTCTTGGAGAGGTGACATACAGCCAGGACTAGCCTACCACCACCTCCCTATGCCGTCCCAATCAGTGTTGGGCAGGAGAAGGTCAATTCCATACTCTCCAAACTCACCCACGGAAGACCACAGGTCCAGACTCAACTGTTTCCATTTTTCCCGGCCTTCAGCTTTGGAAGGAGACAATTGTCCAAAAACTCATGACAAAGCCATGAATGACTTCAGACCCAATGAAATTCCTTCCATATTCTGCAAAGGCATGGTAGGAAACAGCTTGGACCGCCCACAATTTGCTCGGAAGGAAAGACGAGGAGTGGAGGACGCCTGCCTTTCATTTATTCATCAACCTTTTGTTAGGATTTCTTCAATGGACTTTTCATCACATTTATTACAGTGATCACAAGCACACTTCTGCACAGGCCACCAACAACTACAGGTCACCACAACTCTGGTTTAATGAATTTCAACATTTCTTAAAGTACAGAACCCCGCATGTGGGGGTGAATAGTTCAAATCAAACATTGTTTGAAATACAGCTGTCCCATAGAATTGTGTTTTCTCAACCGTCCTCTTCTGCTTGTGCACCAATGAAATGAAGAACAATGGACTAATACTGCTAAAATACGCAGATAACATGGCCCTGGTGGCCTCTCTGACAAATGAACATTCCCTGTCTACATGGAAGCCGTATTTGGAAACTATGGCCCTTTAGTTTCAGGAGAGCTCACCGGAACCGAATGTTAATAAAACCAACGAGCTGTGCTGTGGGGGAAGCCAGACCCATGACACACCACATCTACTCTCTAATCCGAACAGGTCCATATTTTTAGGTACCTGGGTATGGAGATCGACTATCTCCTCTCTTTCCCACAGTATGTTGATGAGCTTTACAAAAAGGCCCAGCATGTTTCTTCTGCAGATGCTGAGGAGCTTTAACATCAGACAGGACAATAAAACAGTGTATACCGGTCACTCATTGAGCCTGTTCTCACATTCAACGTCACATCTGTAGAGTTAAAAAAAATCAAGAACAGTCATCAAGTCATCAAACAAGCAGTAAAAATCACTGGCATCTCTCAAACTCCTCTCGTTAACCTGTACATCCACACAGTACAAAGGGAAGCAGTCCACATGGCCATGGACTTGTCACATTCCCTTCATCGCTCTTTTAAGTGCCTCCCTTCAGGCAACCATTGCGTGTACATCTGGCCAAAAAGAAAACTCGCTAGAAGTCTTATTCTCATGGCAGTGTGCCTTTTAAATAATATATAATGATTGCAGGAGTGTTTACCCATTTTAGGTTGATGTGGTTTTAGGTATTTGTAGTATGAATGTATTGTGCTCTCCAAGCCTTAGACCAAAAACGACTTATGACACTATGGGGCAGACAGTGTTTTTGTTTTTGCTGTGTACTTGTGTCGGTACACACTGTGGACTTAAAGAGGAAGTCAACCCAAACATCATTTTTTCAAGAATCGGTTGTACGCAGTCCCACTAGTTAAATCAAGGCATTCTGACAAATATTATGTTTGTGGAATAAGAGTTAATCCACTCATTTTTAGCCATCTCTGGGGGCGGCCATTTTGTCACTTCTGTCGACTGAAGATGACATCGCAGACGCGCAGGGATCAAGTAACGGCCAATCGTGGCTCAGCTTCAGAAAAAAAGGTCAGCCGTGATTGGTCGTTACCTGAGCCCTGAGCATCTGTGATGTCATTTTCAGCCGATAGAAGTGACAAAATGGCAGCCCCCTGAGATGGCTAAAAAGGGGTGGATTTTGCTGCTTAACTCATATTCAAGAAACGCAATATTAATCAGAATGCCGTGTTTCAACTAGTGGGCCTACATTGAACATATTCTTGAAAAAAAAAAAATGTTTGGGTTGACTTCCCTTTAATGACACTAAAGTAAGAATTTAATATATTTTATGTACAGTCTGGTGGGCTATATTGGATACTCCCTTTTGTGGGGGGGCAATTGATTGATCTTACCTTGAGGGTCATCTTGGCGAGTAGGTCCTGCAGGTCCATAATGCCTTGCACCAGGCTCAAGAAATCACTACAGGTTGGACAGGCTGAAAGAAAGAGTGCATGAACACAACAGAAAAGATAAAGCAGCCAACGAATGGTGGCAGTTTAGAAACAGATGAACAGTAAACAAAACACACGTTTTTTGGGGGGCTTGTGGTAGGTATCTGCTCAAAAGACAATGTAGAATTATGTGCCTTATTATATTGATCAGGGATTGGATCTCTATTTTACAAGTAGAAAACGGTGGGAGAATATCATGGGGAAATTAATATGAATTAAGAAGGAGGGCAGGGGGAATGGATGGGACACTTTTTTGTTATAAATTACTTTGGTGACCATCATATCACAGTCTAATTTCATTCAGGTTAATGAAAGTTAAAAAAAATAATAATAATAACAAAAGTTAATTAAACACACTCATTACACTGGAATATACTTTCGGTTCAGAAAATTGTGGTACATGGAGATACTTACTGCGGTTAAGGTTCGGGCACTGGGTGATGTAGCCGTTAGGAGCAAAAACAAACTTCACATCCTGGATAACGCCCTGACAAGAAGAAAGAGAGAGATCCACTGATGAGATATTTTTCCACTATTGATCGATCTGGTCCCTTTCGCTTGATGTTTATCAGTTGGTGTCCCCACACAAGGAGGTTGAGTTTCATTTTTATATCAAATAATTTGCTGTAACTAGAAATGATATGTAATCCTCGCTACTTGGCCAACAGTATATGGAGCTCATTTGCATGAGACAGGGGCACCACCACCACCGCAAAACAAACTTCAGCACGACAAATAGCGTGTGTGATATCACGCTCGATGATGCGGGTACTTTGATGAAAGCATTTTATGGACACATTATGACACCTGGACACAATGTCTACCCTTAAATACACACACACTAATAATGGAAATTTCCTCAAAATGTGTCAATACCAGATAGCAATGTTTAAAAATAAAAATGTGGACAAAGTAGAGTGCTTTGTAGCACTAAATCATCTACAATTGAAGATGCTGACCAGTCTGCCAATCATTGCGAATGACAAGTTACACCCAGCAGCACCACGCTTCTAGGGGGCCTTTGTGATAACCACAGGGAACAAACTCTTTGAAAGAACAAAATATATATAAATATATATAAGTATAATCTTTAAGGAAAAACAATTTTGTAAATCCCCCTCATGCAGAGTCACACAATTTATCCTTAACATGGGTCGCTGGAATCATTCAAATGTGTCATCCGAACCATTTGCCACCGCCCTTCCCCTTGCTTGGGATATGCATGAAATCCATTCGCAGTGCAATTGCGTGGCCTTGATGCAAGCAACACCTTGCCGCCGTATTTTGGAGGGAGAGCCATGAGATGAACAGGATTGCAGCGCAGATTGAGACCGCATTCGCAGAGCAATACACACGCACATAGACGCGCGCACAAACACACACGCACACGCGCCGGCCAAGC
This sequence comes from Filicampus tigris, assembly GCF_054856515.1. Lineage (NCBI taxonomy): Eukaryota > Metazoa > Chordata > Actinopteri > Syngnathiformes > Syngnathidae > Filicampus > Filicampus tigris. The sequence goes on from NC_141219.1 coordinate 7,102,631, forward strand.
TCTGACTGTTTCAGAAGAGGCTGTCAGAAGTGTCAGAATAAAAATGACGGTGTGGATTTCAGATGTCGATCCTGGTGGTGCAATATAGAAGCCCTGACCATACATCACTATCTATGATTAGTGGATAATTCAAGTGAAACCCTGAAATAAATCCTCTATTGCTCTCCCTCTCATACCAACGTGTGCTACATATGCTGTGAATAGTATGCATTTCTTTCTTAGCCCAGAAACTGTTTGACAAGAACAATAAGAATGCATTTCAGGCCATTCAGGGAAGAAAATTTGTTCAAAAAGGATGAGGCTGACATTTTTTTTTTTAATTATTTAATTAATACTTAATGCAAAAAATTTCCCCAAAATTACTCCACAGCAGATTGGGGAGGCCTATATTTGTGCGTACATGTTTTTGGAAAAATATTTATTAACATTGTTAAAATTTTGTAATATCAAGTAAAACTGCTATTTTAGACAAAATATTTTTTCGTGCCGGAGCACGTCTAGTTTACTGTGTTTGGGAATTTGGCAGGCATCACTGCAGACTCTGCCCCCCATCCGCCTGTCGATCTCCCACTCCATCCTCCCCTCAATCGTGAACAAGATCCCCAAGATACTTGAACTCCTCCACTTGGGGGAGGAGCTCATCTCCAACCTGCAGAGCACACTCCACCCTTTTCTGACTGAGGGCCATGGCGTCAGATTTGGAGGTGCTGATTTTCGTCCCAACTCCTTCACACTCAGCTGCCGTCCGCTCCAGTGACAGTTGGAAATTGCGGTTTGATGAAGCCATTCGTGCCACATCATCTGGAAAAAGCAGAGATGCCATACTGAGGCCACCAAACCAGACCCCCTCAATCCTCTTAAGAAAACTGCAGCTCTTCTCAAATAGTGGGGCGGGCCCCCACTTGGGAGGGCGCGTGTGACCCTGGGGAAAATGCTTCTTTTCCCGCCGTACTACAATAAAGCGTAATTGCACATCCACTCCAGTAGTTGGCAGTGGCGCTCTAATTGGCTATTGTGCGCAGCGAGTATTAGCTCTAGGGCGTAGGTTTGTTTTGCAACGAGCTGGCGATGTGAAGTGCAGTAAACAAACCCTTAGACACCATGAAGACATTTTTAACAGGGATGAAGAGAAAGGCGGAGAGAAACGAAGATAGTGAGTCAAAAAAAGTCACCCGAAATATTGTGCTTCTGAGTTATATTTGCAATTTCAGGCAAATTGATGCACTTAAAATCTTTTCTTTTACAGACTAATAAACAATGTTAATAAGTTTGTTTTTGTAAGTTGAAGTATATCTCTTTTTGTTTTCTTTATGTTAACAGGGATATGCTATTATTTATAGTTGCGGCATAGAGTCGGTGGTGGGCGCGAATTGTTTTCTTCTTGCTGGGGGGGGGGGGGGCGTGACAGAAAATAATTGAGAAGCAAGCACTGCTCTAACCCACCGTGCTGCCCTGTCGAATTACTAATAAAGAACATTTGGAATGTAAGAAAAAGTACCCAATTCCTATCTCTAAGTGCGTGGGCGACTTAATGTGTTTTAACTCGTACTGTGACTATTAAGAGACCCGCTGAGCTGAACACAAAAATGTAATAATTTTCTCTCTGTGGTATGAATTAGGGTTGACAGTACAACCCATCACCATTAAAAGTTTAACACTGCAAGAACTTTAAATATGATCCTCTGTTGAGCAGTGATAGTTCAAACTTAACGGAGGGCTGTGTTTAACATAATAGTGGTGTTTAAAAAAAATGGGAGCTAAGTTCAGAATCCTTCCAGTAGTTTTTTTTTACCATATTGTTCACGTGACACTGGTGTAGAAAAAGTCGTTCCTTAATTAAATTTGTATTTGATTTATACAGTGAGGGCCCGATTTAGTAAAAGATTTGCACATTCAAGAACACAAACTTGATTGCTCGATGATGTGACATGATGATGTATCAGATGTGAAAACGGATCTACTAACTGGGCTTTTTTTCAACTAAAAAAAGGGGGTCGGCTTCCCAAAAGATAGCCCCCCCCCAAAAAAGTAAAAATATGTTATACCTATTACACTCGGAAGAAGAAAAGGTTTACTACCAGTCTTTTGTTATGTTTACATTTATCAAGTAAATTGTCAGTCTTAATACAGTGGTACCTTGACTGAAGAGTTTAATTTGTTCCATGACCAAGCTCATAATTTAACTCCATATAAATCACATGAAATCCTTTTTAAAATGAATCGAATCGAAATGCCATTAAAATGTTCAGCCAGCCCCCGCCCACCAAAAAACAAAATCACTACAGTTAGTTTGTTACGTTTTTATATATATATATATATATATATATATATATATATATATATATATATATATATATATATATTTATATTAAAAAAAATACAGCACTGTCTTGTATAAAAAGAAAATGAAACTTAATTTTAATAAATAATGTAAAGTGATTTTATAAAGACACAATTTTGGCTCTGACCATGCGACAGCTTAACACTAGAAAAAAAAAAAAATGGAAGTGAAGGTGCCACTGCATTAGGATCCCTCGCGATGTCTTACACGAGACAATAATCTGACCTGCTGATTTGTGATTTGTGAATATTGACTATGAAACAAACCACAGCAGTGAATTGAACATTTCGACACGATAGCAAAAATCTGAATGTAGCTCTCCAACAGTCGTGTCAGCGCAGCCTGTGTCTGTGGTTGACTCTTATCGTGGTATGACAGGCCCTGCAACACACTGAGCAACAGGTTCGGGATTCAAGGTGTTACAAGCACACCTGTCAGCCAACGTGCCGACCAAAACCAGTGAAAAGCTGCAGGGGAAATTTCCTTTTTTCTTCATCACTTCACACGAACCAGTTTCCACGCCATCTGTCTCTTTGCTGACAATCACTTTTAAGCAATCCTTGGTACCAACTGTGGCTAGAAAACATGATTAAGCGCCATCTTTCAAGCCCAGAGCTTTCTTCAAGTTGAAGGATTCAGTCTTGGGCTACAAACAGGTGAAGGAGGAGCAGACGGAAGGAGGCGAAAACTCCGGCCTTCAGATTCAGAGCAACATAATTTACACCGCAGCAGAGATTGGAGGCTAATCAATATGTAAGAGAGAGAAACAAAAATGTCCATTGATTGGGCGGGCAGGGATGTGGGTTAAACAGCAAGGAAATCATATCTTTGACACGATCTGTCACGTCCTTTGCCTGCTCCGAGTACAGGCGCAAGGGTGAGAAAATGAGCGGTGATTAAAGATCGACATTGTAATGAGTTTGGGAATAAGAGTTTCAAAGCACACACTGCGCTGTATGCAGCTACTCCGTAAGCCCCCTTGGTACTTCATCTTGTGTCTTCTACCGGGCTCCCTTCCACTTACAAGCCCAGTGCAAATCTGCCCAATTATCCCGGGCGACTTGAAATGCGAAGCACGTTACGCTCCGCGAGGGAGCCCGCGCGACTGTGTGTGCACCTTCTTCCGAGTCTCACCTTGAATAGGCCGTGCTTGTGGCTGTGCTGGCCCAGCCAAACTCCACTTCCTGGCGTGACTTCCGTCTGAGGAGGGTCTATAACTCGCTCATAAATCCTGTCAAGACAAAACACAAACCCAAAAATCAATTACAGTAACTTCCCGTGAATAACATGCACCAAAGTGTAACGCGCCCCACCACCCATAACAACCCCCCCCACCCCCCCCCCCACCCCCCCGCCCGGTACTTGTGTGTAATTGGCTGTAGTTTTTTTTTCTATTTGTAACAATTATTTGATAGTTTTTTTCTTTGGGTGGTAATTGTTATAAATCTGTATATAATACCGTGAGATGATTTCAAATATTTTTTGGGGGTCGTTGTTGTTATCCGCGTAATATATTTGGTGATTCTATTGACATGGGCGCATTTCTCAAATGAAGGATCCCAGTGAAGTGGGAGAAAAAGTGCGACTTTGTTCATGTGTGTGTTTCCCTCCTCTTGCTTCATGTGAAGCGCGGCTACAACTCTCCTTCAAGCATGACAGCTCGGATTCACCCCACAGTTTCCGAGTGGGCTATTGATATCTGGACATGAGAAGTTGGCTGGATTAACCAAGATTACTGACATAGATGCAAACAGGCTTAGGTATTATCAAGGCAAACACCCTCAACAGCAACAACACTATTTTATCCTGACTGAGTCAGGCTTTAAGAGATAGGCCTTGGAAAGGATATTTTAAAAAAATAATAATAAATTGTCACACAAAAGGCCCATGGTGAGACACTCACCGTGGTGTGGCATAAGTGATACTGATGTATCAATGGTGGTTTGATCTGTTTCTGAGGGAAAAGGGCCTCCCTAAGCAATACAGCTATCCTAAAAATGACAAAAATGGCCCGATACAAATTAGTATAGACCGTGGCTCATCATCTGTTACTGGAAACGTAGCGAATCGTGGATAGTTACTTGTTTGACATACGTGGTCCTCGGTTAATGACGGACGCATGGACACGTATGAGCAAGTTGGCTGTGTTCGCGCCCACAGCAGCGCAAACTAACCATTTCAACGCCGACACGTGGTGTAGTCTGCTCGATGCACACAGTTAGATCGCGCTTTGCGCCAGACTTGCACTGGCTACAAATATAAATCAGATAGACTATGATTTACTTTTTATAGAAAAGTTGCGTTACATATGCCATAGCTTCCTAATAAAATGCTATATTATCGTAACTCCAGATTTGTGCTTTGTACTTTTTCTTTTGTTGAATTCTCTTCTGCAAGATGTCTGTTGTCATTAATAAATGCCAAGATGAATAGTCACCTAAATAAACAACAACATGATGTGGTTGCACCTTTCCAAATCTAGCATTCATTTCCCTTCAAAATTTTCAAAACTCACCAGTCGGCAAAGTTAAAATGTGACCAGCATGGTGAGGAAGACAGTTTAAATAAATGCCAATTCTAAGTGAACCTGGAATTGGTCAGTTAATGGACAAAACAAACTCATGTGAATTTTGCTGTTCGGTTTCTTGTTAGAGACGATGAATTGGGCAAAAATGTATGAAACATAGAACAGTTGCAAACAAAGCAATACACATGAAACCAGCTTTTAATTCTTTATCAGCTTAATCCTGAATAAACTCAAGAGCTTAAAAATGACGTTTTAATTACTTGTACACAATTACTTGTGGTGGGTGGAATGCCTGGCCACTGATAAAGCATTTCATTGAAAAGTGCCTTTCAACACACACACAAGGACGTTGCACAATCCAAGTACAAACAAATTAAAAACACAAGTGACATCAAAGTCAGTTTGGTTTGGTGGTGAATTCCAGAGGTGGGGAATAGTACGACTCAATGTCCTATTCCCCGCAGTGGTCAGGCAGGACAGTGAGGTGCAACGATGAGGATGTAAAGGTGCGAGGTGGGCTGGCAACGCAACGACAAACTGGTAGGGGGGCGGTGACGTTATGAACGGCCTTTATAATAAGCAGAAGAATTTTGAAATGTACAGTATTGGCGATTTAACCGGCAGCCAGTGGAACTGTTATAAGACTGGGGCGGCCTGGTGGGAGGGAGGAGGTTGATCTAGTTATAACTCAAGCACTTGAATTTAGGCCAAGCTGGGAGTTTAGGTGGGGATTTGTGGTGTGAGACCCAAAAAAAAAAAAAAATTGAAGTGCAATAATTGATCCCGGAGGTGACGAGTCTGTCAGCAAGGATGGTAATGGAACAGCAGGTGAGGGAAGGACGAAGGCGGTTCTTGCAGAAATGGAAGTCGAGTAATGGTATTTATGTGAGCTTGAAATGAAGGTGTTGAGGATGAAACACTGACTCTCAAACTGTGCAGAACGGGGGGAAAAAAAAGGGAATACTTGATATATTAGTGGAGAAACTGTAGGTTTTCACCCAACTAGAAGGAATTAAGTTTTATTGCTTTTAAGATTGGGAAAATTTACCAGGATTGGAGTTCAATTAAACAGTCTGTGAGATAAGAGAGATGACGGGATTTCTAGAGACGTAGAACTTGGTGCCATCCACGAAGCAAGATAATCAGATGTTGTATTTGAAGAAGATAGTGCTGATGTTAATGAGGTATGTGATGAAGAGAAGGGGTCCCAGAGCTCTGCCCTGGGGCACACCTGTGGTGACTGGGAACAGCAGTAGGTGAATAGTTTAAGTTGAATAAACTGAGCGCAACCAAAAGGTAGGATTTCAATCAGTTTCATGGCAAGTGTGAGATGCCAACGGTGATGAGTCTGTCGAGAGAGATGTTGTGGAACATGATGACAAAGGCCGCACTCTGATTAAGGAGAAGAATGATGATTCAACTTGATTCATCTGCCAGGATGAGGTCATTTGAGATTTTTATTAAGGCTCCAGCCTGTTTCACTGCGGTATAAGCGGACTGGAATTGCTCAAATTGATTGTTATGGGTCAGGTGAGAATCAATTTGTGAGGCAAGTGTTTGCTCAAGTGTTTTGGATAAGAATGGAAGACTGGCTATGAGACAGAAATTGTTGATCCAGGGTGACTGAAAATGATTTCAACCCATACTACGGATGAAACGATTATTGTTGATCGTGGTGTTGATGTCATTTCCCAGATTATTCAAAATGAGGGGATAACAAAAGGATCCTTCAATTGCTTTTTCAGGAAAATGCCTTTGACAACTGAGCAGAGCACTTTTTGTGTGAAGACCTATATTTTCGGTCCAGGTCATTCTAAACTGTGCAGGCAAAATTCCAAAGGATATTCAATTTCAATTGTTATCTGGACAAAACGTTGCTTTGCAAATTCAAAATCAAAGGAGCTGTTCAGAACCTAAAGATGAAGGGGTCCAAGTTGGACAATGTGTGAGTTTTTGACTGGCTGGGAATGTTGACAGGGACTTTGTCGCTTCCAGCCCTGAGAAGTTGATTCCGAGGTGCAGCCAGGAGCTAGAAATTCCCTTAGACTTGCCGAGGTGGATTTTGATGATGCACTTAAAGTGGTACCCCTTAAAAACGTCTGATTAAACAGAAGCTCATCTAACGGTTTAGGGACCAAAGAGCTATCATGTGGGTCTTTTTACTGAAAAAAAATTACGTTAACCCGATGATGATTTGTGCTTCTGAGACAAGGATCGCCTTCCCTTCTCTGGTCATGTGAAGAGTAAAAACAAATTTCTTGGGGGCACAGCCAGAGGACATCAAGAGAGGGATCTGTGCTTGTTATTAACAATTCCGTACGCTTCATCGAGGAGTGTCTCAGGCACCAAGGTGGACATTAGGAGCACATTTTGGAAAGGTGATCAAATTCTAGATTTTCATCACATGGACTACACAGCTCAAATTTACAGGATTGACTTGTTATCAAGTGAAATGTGTGCAATTAATAAAGCAATTTCATCGTAAATTGTTGAAATGGCAGCCACTTGCCGGTACGTATGTTGCAATCATTTTTGGGTCATACTGTATGTTACGTTCTGTACCGTGTTTTGTTTTGGGTTTTTTTTCTTCAATATTGGGATATTGTTGTGTTAAATGAGGGGAGGGACCTGGTGTTGCCTTCCTTGGTGGAGATAATTTTGGAGTAGTCGGTGGATCAGGTTTGGCTGAGTCTTACAGAGACCCTTGGAGGAAGGGTTCTTTCATTATGGTTCTTTGCCAGTTTTTGACTGAACCGTTCTACATTAGCTTTCGATCAGGGGCAAACCAGGGTGTTGGATTGGTGAAGGACTTTTATTGTACAAAGTAAACACATCAACATGCCTGCAAGTCTGATATGTTCCAAGACTGCCATATTGAAATTAATAAAGTCAAACTGAATTCACCAACAAATGAAAGTCGTCATTAGCATACCTTAGCTACTTTGCAAGGGGAAATTGATGCAGAGTATAAGCAATTTATTCCAAACATTCATATGCCTCTGGACATAGGTTAAAATGTTGCCCTGACTACAGCACGAGCATGGGCCGAAGTTGCGGGGGCCGTTTTTTTTTTTTTTTTTCTTTTTCTTTTCATCATCATAAAAACACTGACCCATGGAGGACAGTGGACATTACCTCAACCAGATAAATCACAAAACCCTTTTTCATAGCTGTGGGGGTTGTTTCAAAAACAGAATAGAGGACAAAAAGTACAATTTGTAAGACAGAAAGGTCAGCGGTGCAGGTAATTGCCCATAATAGCTCCATAAAAGTTCCTTCGTATACCACGTATATCACAACTACGCTTACACTTTCACCTCAAGCGTGTTATTAAGCTCAGTTAAACTGTATTCTTGTACAACATTGAGTAAAATCCCCACAGTAGAAAATCTGGGGTAGCAGCTAATCCCACGCTAAACAGCTCAGACCCCCAGCTCTGTCAGCGTTAAATTCAGTGTTGTGTGTGCGCATATGGTTGACTTGCAACAGTTCTCACAATCTCTCAAAATAAAACCACAGACAGCTTATGCAAGCTATCATAATGTATGATAAATTGTAAACAAAATTCAGAGTCAAGGAACAGGGTGTATGATATCTCAATGCAATATTAAGTTTTAAGCTTTAAAGAAGTAGTCAAGCCAAACACATTTTTTTTTTTCAAGAATATGTTCCCAGCAGGCCCACTAGTTGAAACGGAATTCTGATTAATATTGCGTTTGTGGAATATGAGTTAAGCAGCAAAATCTACCCGTTTTTGGCCATCTCAGGGGGCGGCCATTTTGTCATTTCCGTCGACAGAAAATGACATCACAGCTGCTCAGGTAACGGCCAATCACGGCTCAACTTCAGAAAACAGGTCATGATCGGTCGTTACCTGAGCCCCGAGCAGTTTGTGATGTCATTTTCAGTCGACAGAAGTTGACAAAATAGCAGCCCCCGGAGATGGCTAAAAACGGGTGGATTAACTCTTATTCCACAAACGTAATATTTATCAATATCAATGCCTTGTTTCAACTAGTGGGCTTGCATGGAACATATTCTGGAAAAAAATATGTTTGGGTTGACTTCCTCCTTAAATGTTTGGAGCAAAATGCTTATCCTCACTCTAAACTTGGCATATTGGTGATGAATGATGAAATAATGAACAATCAACTCAAAGATAATCACACTTGGTCCTACCCGTATAGCGAGTCTAAGACGCAAATTGACAAGATAATTGATATTCAATTACAGTGATGCCTAGGACTTTCAGCACCCAAAAGGTTGTACAATTTGTACTTTGATCAAATTTTGGGAAAAAATTAGTGTCACTTTCGATACTGCTTTCCTTATTAAATTCCTGGAGAGGAGTAATCTCTCCCAGGTGACTTTGGGCAATAGTCCGAGGAACGGCCTAGGGTGGCCACCAGCCAATTGCGAGGCACATACTGTCTAGACCAGGGGTCACCATCTCCGTTCCTCGAGGGCACCTGTCCTGCAGGTTTTCAATCCCTCCCTGCTGTAACACACCTGTCAAAATGATCAGGATCGTTATCAGGCTTCTCAAGCGCTTTCTGATGAGCTGATCATTTTAACAGGTGTGTTAAAGCAGGGAGAGATTGAAAACCTCCAGGACAGGTGCCCTCGAGGACCGGAGATGGTGACCCCATGGTCTAAACAAACAACCATCACACACACATTCACATTTTCAACAAGTATTTAATTGGCCTAACATGCACGTTGTTGAATGTGGGAGGAATCCAGAGTACACTGAGAAAAATCATGCAGGCCCAAGGAGGAAAAAAGGCAACTCCAAACAGGGAAGGCTCAAGCTAAGATGCACTCCAAAATCTTGGGCAGCTTCAACTCTCATCATGCATGAAGAGGGCTCTCAAACTCAGCTTTCCTGCATCTTTCCCACCTGCAACACACCTGACTCAAAGTCATTGTAGCTGTCTGGACAAGCTGCTCTGCAGTAAAGAATGCAGAGGTCAGGCTATTCCGTCTCCCCCACATCTTTCCGTCTTCACTTCCTTCCCCTCTTGTCAGCGGCTAAGCAGCAGTGAGGGGTTACACGGAGGAAACGTTAGAGCACTGCGACGCCAATTAAAATAGCAACGTGCGAAGGGGCACGTGTGCATTGTCTGATGTTACCAGCAGCACCCATCAACAGCTAATTACAGAGGCTGTTCACCAGGCGACATTCTGTACAGTGTGATTAACAATGCTCTTTTATCACCCGGTGCAGGTTTCAGTGAGTAACAGATCATGTTTGCAACCACAACACCGGAATGAGAAGAACGTTTCACCAACAATGTTGTTTTCATTTTTTTTTTTTTTTTTTTTTTTTTTAGAAAGGTGATTGGAGCATTGCTTTCTTTTTCAGGTTTTGTACTTTGCTACAAACCAGTTAAGTAGTCACACAACCTTGTTTGCATCTATGTATGTTATGATATTGGATTTAAAATGTAAAGTGTTAAAAAACATGTTAAGCAAATGTTAAAATGTTAAGCAAAATGAATATATACTCTTATCAAAAGGAAACGTAGCATATCATCATGTCCTGTGAAAAGCACTTTTTGCATATGTTCTATCCATTTTTTTTCACTTTTCTTATTTTTACGTAAATGGTGTTTCTGTGTTACAGACGACGCATTAACGTGAAAATGTGAAAAACAAATTCAAAATTTGGACATACTGCACATGTTTTTCACAGGGCAGCGACAATATGTCTGAAAAACTGTATAATACTAAATTATTTCTAATGATTTTGAGGTTGGATACAGTATAGTTGTACATTTTAGAATACATCACTCATATATATAAAAAAAAAAAGTAACGGTTCACAGAAAAATGAAATGTAATTTCTCTAGTTGATTAACAGTGAGGCTAGGTGATATGACTGAAAATACAATACAATTGTATTTATATCGTGAATTTCACAACAGCGACAGCTGTAACAACCCCAAAGCAATATTGTTGATATGCTTACATTGGCCTTCATTCAACGTTGGTACAATATAAGTGAACGAATGCTCTCTTGTAGTGCATACATTATCGTTGACCAACCCTCTTAGAACTACTTAATCTTTTTAGCGGGCTCATTATTACCATAGTTCATTCATATTTTACTTGGTTGATTTTAACTTGAGTGCCGAGGGTCGGATATGGCTAACTAGCGCTAGCATGTCAAGGACAGGGACACTCTCCTTTACTTGTACACCACATCTCCGTGCGGAGGTGTTTAATGGGGTTATCATGCATAGTACAATTTTATTATAAGAGTTGTACTGAGTCGACAGGTCATTTATTTGAACGAAGTTAGGCCGCTCGCTCGCTTGACGCAAGTATGGCGCAAGGCCGCCGGCCCGCGGGCATGCTTCGTCGGGTTAGCTGCTTTTTCTTCACTGGTTTAAATGCATCTTCGTTCTTTTAGCGGCTTCTTCTTTGTTGGTTTAGCGGCTTCTTTTTTGTTGGTTTAACTTCTTCTTGTTCGGAGGCGGACGGGCATCATGCCGCGATTGGGTTTGTTTTCAATGATTTTTCTAACGAACGTTTTATCGAAGGCATTTTCGATTCACGTCGATACATATTGATGTTGAAATATCGGTCCAGCCCTAATTAACAGTGTGACCCAGGTTCGCTAAATCGGAAAATGTTGATCAATAATTGATTTGAGGGACTGCAACGTTCTGTGGAACAGACCCAGACATCTGACTTTACTCAACAAAATAGGGCAACACTGTTCCACTTTTACACAGCTTCTCTTGACCTTTATCAGTGTTTGTGTGTTTGATAGTGACCTACATCTCAATTTAGACAGTAGAGGCAGGAAGCTGAATGTCTTGGTCATCATTCCTGAGACGGTTTAAGACAAGAGATGTGCTAAGTGCTGCTTAATGGTGAAGTGGAACATTTACTGCACTTTATGGTTGAGAAGGTGCTATTACGTTAGTAGTTTATACAGTCTATTTATAGTAAATGAACTACAAATGCAGACCACTCTACTTATATCACTATAGTGGCCACATTTGACTCCATTAAATTTCAAACCCCAACATTTTATGGATACTGGGGCAGCGGTGCAATCCCCAATCTTTTTTGCACAACAGACAGCTATTATGTAAATTTAGACATATTTTGATGGATTGTGGAAGCGGCGGCACGGCAAGACCGAGATGACCGTCTGTGACGGATTTCTAATAATGACTAAAAGCTGGATCTTGGAAAAGCTCCTGTGGCTGTAGTTCAGGGCGTGGCTGACTACAGTGTCTATCCACGATAACTGGACAATAGCGCAGCAGATGCACTAAATATTATGTGTTGTTTCAGGATATAATGGAGAAACACAAACAGCTGCCGGTAAAACCTGACTTGAAATATCTTACCAGCTGCCTCGTTTTATGTGTTACTGCTGACAGTCGTAACACAGTGAGTTTGCGAACATGCCCAAGGCCACCTGTGCCATTACAAGCCGACATCCATATGCTCTCTCTTACTGAACCTTGAGGTAAGTTTAACATCAAAGCATCCACTTCCATTTTCACCTAAAGCATCGACAGGAAGTAATCATGACAGATGTTCATATATATATATATATATATATATATATATATATATATATATATATATATATATATATATATATATATATATATATATATATATATATATATATATATATATATATATATATATATATATATATATATATATGTTGTAGTTCATCTCCAAGATTTTTCTGGGTCGGGATTTTATGGTCATGCTTGAACAGAAAAGTCACTTCTTTGATCAGAACGATAATGCGTCATGATAAAACGCACATAATTGAAGATATAATGACATGTTGAATGGGGCTAGAGGCAATTATATGAAACCAACTCATTTCAGAACAAAACTTGGAGGTAAACAAATCCCGCGAGACACAAGAGAATGCCGGCACTGTGACAAATCCTTGTGGGCTTCGAGTTCACACATCAACATGCAAAAGAGTGCTCATTATTCAGCTACTGGCTTCCAGTTTGTGAAGTCATGGCCATTCACCTAGTTTAATACGCATTAAGAAAATATACACTTTCATCAATGCAAAATAAACCAACACAGTGAAGCACAAGCATACTTCACAAGCAACTGAAGTATCGCCTGGTGGGATTTTTCCAGTGGCAAAATTGGGATAACTTCCCAACAACGTCCCAACATCAGCGGAATTGAGCTACAGTAGTGAAGTAAAAATGAAACCCAACCCACTTTATGCAAGTACTTGCGAGACAACTTGTCTGACGCGCCATAAGTGTTATTCTGAGGATTTTCCTTCATCCTTTGGCTTGGGATGTGTAATGGAAACTCAAGCAAAGTTGCCGAACTTTTTAAATTAAATATATGAGAGTGAAAAGTTTTCACAGGAACTTACTGTAGTACGTTGTGTTGTGGGTAGGGAGTGATGTTGCACTGGTGTACTTTTCTGTTCTCATCTTTCTTAGCGACTGTACATCTAAAGCATTATAAAGCGAGACTCTGTCATTGCAGCACAAAGCATCTATAGTAGATTTCTACTTCTATGGATTGTGAATAGAATGAATTGAACCGTGTCATCACCATCCCACTACAATTCTGTGGTTAAAATATACGAGCACGCTGGCCCGAGAAGACAATACACCTACAAATAAAAAATGGATGAAGGGATTTTTTTTTTTTTTTTAAATGAAGTTGTTGTAAAAAAAAAAAAAAAAAAAAAAGTATTTAAAACGAACAGAAAAAAATGAGAAAAACAGGGCACAACTGTAAGCTGCAAAAAAAAAAAAAAAAAGGCAGCTTGAGTCTGAAAGTAGAGCACATGCGATACGATAGCAGATGGATCATGTTTAATGGATAAAATGACCCAAATTCCACGACTTGTTGCCGAGGACGGGACTGCATTTACTTGTGGAATGCAGATGAAGATAGATCCCAATCAGGTGTTCTGAGCCAGTGTACCAATCTGTAGAATGGCCTTATCTGCTACTTGAAGCTCCTGTCCTTTTCTGACAATACTGTAACTCTGGATTTATTCTCTTTCAGATTAAATAAAAACAACAACAACGATGGAAAGTCTCGTAGGTTGTGTATTCATGCATCCAAGTGTCCCTCGAGTCTCCTTGTCACACCTTCTCCTATGCCTCATCCCTAGCAAGGACCCCATGTTTGGGCGCTTGCCTGGAGTAGGTGGCTTGGCGCTCTTAATGACACACTCCATCACACCTAACACAAGACAAGAAGTGAAACAACCCCCACACACACACACACACACACACCATACTGGACAGCCTTAAAGCAACAAAGTAACTGGAGCAGCAGGCTGATAGAAGCTTAGCGACGCTAACGATAGCTGAAGCCTGGTAGGTCTCATGGATTGCGACCTTGGCATAAGCAACCGCATTCGTCACACAATGAGAAGTTGGGGAACTACTTCCGACTTCCGATAACTGTGAATCAAATAATTATGAAATCAAGGCAGTGGTAATGCAAAGAAGAAAAAAAAAAAATTTAATCCCCTTCAAAAAAGCTTAGAAAGCTTTGATGAATTTCATCCCATCGGGCAAAAGTTTAAAAAAGCGATGAAACAGAAGAAAGCATGTGTTCGATACAATACAGGAGCATGGGACGGCGCTAAGTTTCAACTTTCAACCCGAAAATTAAAGGCAGAGTGCCATATCTATTAAAATCGTGGTCGTTTATTCAGGAGCCGCGTTCTTCTAAATGCAGAGCGAATCGAATTAGCGTAAAGTCGAACCAAATTGCACCACGAGCCAGGCTTCTTGAGCAAAATTGCGGAATATTGATCGACAAAACGGTAAACAATTATAGCATCATTGACAATGCATCATTGACATTTTAAAACGCCCTTCATTGGGCAGCCTGGCAAAAGTCAGTTCTGCGTCCTGCCGGTTGCCCATTGATTGAAACACAATAATTGCACACCATGTCATGTAGCATTCATGTACCATTCAAACAAAAGAGTTTCCACACAAGCATAGTTGACAAAGTGAAGGGGCCCAAAAATACACAGTATGTCCACACATGTGTTCCAAGTGAACAATGCAGCTTTCAAAAATTAAAAATTTGGCTTTCAACTATTAAAAAAAGGTTGTTTTTGTTTTCCATCATTTCAACTTCTTGGCACACTAGTCTCCCGGTGTGATGTTTCATTTCTTGTTGAAATAACCCAATTCAAAAAAGGAAGAAAAACAATTCACAATTATCAAAAAAGGTTTTGTTTCACTGCAATTTTATCATTAGACTAATGCGCCACAGCATTATAACATCATACAGTAGTTGATCACGTATCTTCGCATTACGAATGTTTTGCCAGGCTGATATGGTGGGTAGCAATGGAGAAGGAAAAAAAAAAACAATATCATTGAGCGCACTGGGATAGTAAATGAGGAAAGCAGAATGTCATTTTATGGCTGCTGGACACAAAGGTAATACAACATGCATCATTATAAGACTTTCAAGGTGGATCGCTCTCACTTTCTCTCCTTCATTAGGCACTGACGCAATGAAACTAATGTCCATGAACCGCAATTCAATGTTTCATTTTCATGATTCAAATGATCAGAAGCCAAAAGGGATCTTATGCATCTCACCACAATGACAAGGAATATATTAACAAATGTCATATATTAGGAAAGGTCAACCTCATTGGTAAATAAGCACTCAAATATTGCAAAATTTCAGCCAAACCCAAATTTGGGAGTGAAAATGACATCAACAACGGTTGACATATTATATATTGATATATGTCTTTAAAAAAAATGGGAAAAGGGGTGAAATAGATTGATAGCCAATTTAATCCTCAATGATAAAATGATGTTATACCCCAATAATTGTTCTATAATTTTTGGAAATAAAAAACATGCTGTTTAGACCAATAACAGCTTTCTTCGAGAGCAAACGACAACAACAAAAAATGTCTTAAAAAACAGGCCTCAATGTGACTGCTACTTTGAACGGCGACTTTAGCGCTTGTGTCGAAGACGCATCTTTTTCCGCCATAGTGGAAATAGTGGAAAATACAGGACTGTTGCTTGGATGCCGCTCATGAAAAATAAGCTTCGACGCTTCTCCAGCAAAGTGTACATTTACTGTGACACATTACTCCCGGAAATGCAAATGTGAATCTAAAAATACACAGTCCCCGTAGTGTATTAAACATATTCTTTTCGATAGCACCTGCAGTTGGTGTGCGCGCGTTATGAGCGGTGTCATTTGGAGGTTTTGCAATTCCCCGTGTGTGTGAAACATCCTCTTAGTATTGAGGGACATATTATTGTTGTTGTCGTATCGATTATGAAACATAAAGCTTTATAATCACAACTCAAACTGATTATATCTAAAAAAAAAAAAAAAAAAACATGCGTCAGTGTGTTTTGCTAATCTTACTATTTCATACCTCCCAAAAAACTGACCATGCCCTTGTGTTGTTTAATCACATACTCTACGGATACACTGTATACATGCTCTCGGTGTAGAATCAAGAATCAAACAAAAATATTGCTAAGAGTGATATTACTACTAATATTATTCAGACTGATAGCCTGACTATGATTTATATGTTGAACAGGACTTCAGACTTGAAATCCCCAAGTGAAACCAGTAGATATTTAAATTTGGCAGCGTTAACCTGAGGGCCAACGCCTCCCCTTGATCATGCAGCATCTTAATCTTGCCGCTAGCAATACACACAGGAGGTCAGCAGGTTTTTTTCCTCGGTAGACCATTAACAAATTTTTCCCCTCCACTGGCAGACATTTATACAGTAGGAGTCACTGAGGACCATCGCTAAGCTGACTGCTCTGTCGTGACTGAAGCCGTAGCAGCTTGGTCTCAAGATGGTGTGCCTTCAGGGGGGAGTTTCTACAGCCAGAACACACGCGCGGATTAACCATGCTGGTGACTGCTACGAATATGTGAAGCTTAAAATGACTTGGAATGACTATTGTTGCAAAGGGTAGAAGCCGAAGTGTGTTGTTTCCCCTTTTTTTGTTGTGTCACAATCAACACATGGTTCTGCCTCGAGCTAGCTTAGCGCATACTTTTAGCCGCTTATTTATTTGAAAATGTAGTTGCGCCTGTGAATAGATTATGAGTCGAAATGACCAGGAGAAGAGATATGAGCCATATGGGTGTACAGATTTCGCTTAAAGTAGGACTTTTGGGAAAAACTCAATTATGAAAACTGATCCTAATCTTTGTAATAGCTCATAGGCCTATGATGCTGAACGCTAAACATAACACACGGACAAGTACTATTGAAGTGGAAGGCGGTCCCCTGGTGCCTACTTCACAGCGGTCTGTGATCGCCCCGGCCCAGTTCAACGTACTTTGCACGCTTTGACCTCCTCCGTGGGTCCCATTAAATCAGTTTCTGATTCCATCATGTCAAGGACTGTGCTCCTCTGGCAAGCCAATTTTAAACGGAATGAGTGAAGCTGCTTCGATTGGCTACCAATTAAGTCGGCTGTGTTCATGCCCACAACAGTGCAAACCGCGTGTTCCCAACTGCGCCAAGCTGTGTGTGTCTGCAAAGATACCAACACTTGGTGTAGACTTGCCCTGCGCTCAGTTAGACCGATATGCGGCCCAGGGTAGAAAATATTTCATATGGTGACAAATTATAGAATGAATAGATATGACCAGTAAAATATACAGTATACAAACCATATCCAATTATAGATTTTGTGGGACCAAGCAAGGACTTTTTGAAAACTCACTTTTCAAAACAATTTCTAATCTTTGAAATAATGATGCTTAACGTTAAACATAATGACATCCTGTATAAATATTTGTAAATAAATAAATATTGTGACAATTTTTTAATCTCTTTTTTCCCCAGTGTCTGACATAATACTGCTCCCTGAGCGTTACTGTCCATGCTCTACCTGAAACTTTGGTTCAAATACAAAATATAAAGCCTTCGTTCTCTCTATTCAATTTGTGACTCTCAAATTCACTGTGCGTGAGTGACATTGAGACTGTGGCGAGATTGAAACCGGCATCGAAGGAAAGAAAGGGAAAAAAAAAGCAAGGCTGACAATACAAAAGAAAAACAACAACTATTTATTTGATGTCTCATTGGCTTACCAGAAATATTGTCTGATTTTACTTCAGAGCTGCCACAATACCATTCTGCATTTATTGGCGCTACTTCACAGGGAAACTTTGAAATGACGAGGAACTGAAATATGACAGAGATTGCATTAAAATGTCGCTCAGGGTGCACAATGCATATCAAGAGATGATGCCAAGTAATTTAGAGTGCACATGGCCTTTTTCAGAGTGACCTTTTGACGGAAATGTCCCATCGCAAGTGGCACACAAAATGAAGACAAATCTAATCTGTCACTATTTTTACCGATAGAGCATCTTGTAAGAATAAGTGTTCGCCAGAGGCAAAGCTGTGAGCAAGATTTTTATTTATTTTTTAACTGATGAATGAAATGTTCTTGCTGTAAGTGCTGGTGGAGTTTTCGACATTTTAGACTCTGTGACAGGGGAAGTGTTTTTTTTTTTTGTTTTTTTTCATGAGCTACTATCAAAACCAGCTTACAAGCAGAAAAGAGAAGCAAAGGGTGATTGAGAAGATCATCAGCAAGGGCTTGCTTTTGTTCCTGCCCATGTTGCACCCTAAGGAGAGAGCTTCCGAGGAGAAACCAAGCTCTGTATTGAGGTTGGCTTTTATCTCATTTTTAGCAGAGCATTGTCTAAACTTGGGTGCCAAATAAAAGGCATCACAGGAGCAGAGAAGGAGCTGGCATCAGGAATTGAGCAGTAATGAGCCCAACGGCTGAGACCCTTCGGGAAACACTCGCCAGTGTGCACACAAGTTGACCTTCTGCACGTAGAGGACGGACACATGGTTGTAAGTGACAGGCAGAGCTTATGCCATTACTATGATTAGCTATTCCAAAAACAAAAACTTGACTCTGAGTGACAAGGATGTATGTGAATATATTGGGTATGTGCCACTAATTCACATTCGAGAATATGGAGGCACATTTGCATAATGCAATCGAGCACTGTAAATGCATGACCTTGCCCGTGCTCCGTAATAACACTTTTGGAGGTAACGTCACACAAAATGTGTTGGTGTGATGAAAAAGGCCTACAGCAAAGCACTGTTAACCAATAAATGCATTGTTTATCAGTTCATTCGTATAGTGTATGGCTACTCTTCCTGAGCAAGATGGATGAATTCCATTTTTCAAAGCATATTGCCAGACGGCTTTCCATGCCCATAAATAAAACATCGCGTAAAGAGCCAACGTTTTCAGGTAAAGTGGAGAATCACTTTGCTTATGTAAAGCATTTTTGAAGTTGCTTCTCATTTTACAAATGGGCCTCGGTCAGCTACTACACAAGGAGATGAGATGAGAGAATCAGAGGTTCAGTATCTATGATAAATAAAACTGAATCGAGTGGGACAGGCTTTACTACTGAGCGACAGAAAACTTTGAGCCATAACTGACAATATATGGTTCAATTATCTAGTACTGTAAATTGAAACCACCGTGGAATATATTGTTTCTGTATTAATTTTAAATTAAAGTAACACCTTAAAGCAGAACTGGGCAAGAATACGACCTTAATAAATTGTTTCCACAACTCTTTTGATGAAACATTGACTTACAAGTAGTTGAATGGGAGTTTTGTCATGCCCTGGGGGGGTCTGTATCGTTTTTACTGCCACTAAGCAACTTTGAGGAGGACGGGAGCAACCCTGGCACACAAAAAAAATACAAAAATGTCCTAAATTGCTTTACGGCACACTCACTTCCTCCTTTCGCTATAAGGACAGAAGTCGATTCGAATGTCTACGCGCCATTACTGGTGTCACGGCAGAAGCCCCAAAACATACAAAAAGACATATAAAACTATATAAAACTCATCTCGTGGCACTTTTTACGCTGCTTGTGTTATGTTAATATTCAAGACCTTTGGGCATGATGACTAACAATGCTGACGTCTGAGTGGTGCCATCTATTAAGTTGGAGTAAACTACAGGGACAGCAAATCAGTCAGGACCTCCTAAGTGGAAATCCATGTACATGATGATGATGGAATGGAGGCACCAGAGGTTTGTTTTGTTGTTAAAATGACAAGAGTGGAATCCGGTGTGGACAGGGAAGCAACACGGGGACACATGGTGATGAGCAGAGGACCCCAAAATTACACAGCAAAAAAAACAAACAAACAATGCTAATTCAAATAATTATTTGTAACATGTGTAATGATATTTGGAATTATGCTTCCAAAATCTGCTTGAACCATGCGATCAAAATAAAAAAAAATAAATAATTATAATTAGTAATAACAGTAGTGCTAATCACTGGATTCTTGTGCCAATAATCAAACTTTTTATTTTGGGTTGGTGGGGAAGGAGGAGCAGCTTCTCCTCTCCACTTGAAGCAACCCTGGTGTAGTCGCCCTCGCAAACAAAAGCACACGAGACACGCGAGCGAGGTGACGTGACATTTCGTGTCCGTCTGACGCTAGCATTAATCACTACTCCCTAAAGGTTTTCCTCAGGGTCACATTAGACTAAAATGCTGAGATGCTAATTTGGTGCGTTCTGATAGCTGTTTTAAAAAGTGATTTGCCAGCAAGCGGTATCACCTGCTACTGCTGGATCACGGTGAAATGCAGATTAGTAACAACGGGTCCGAACAGAGAATGTGTCCAATCTTTCTGTCTTAAACTGACACTGTGCATGTGTGTCTCATTGATTCACTGTACCATGTTGTGTACCATGTAAATTGTTTTTTTTTCTAAACTGGAAGGTAATGGAGTCGAAAACTGAGGTGTTTTGAACCGAGGAGAGTGGACTTTTTGAAGAGTGACGATCTTGGTGAGTGAGTGTCCTCCTTTGAATGTGCGCTATTAGCGTTCCTATTTCGATGTATCACTCGATATGGAAATTGTAACAGCAGTCAGGATATGATGTTTTGTGGCTACTCGGCTTGTCATTAGATGCTTGAAAGGTCTCAGAAGGAGGAAAAAAACTCAACTAGCGTACCCACACTTGTAATTCTCACAGGTGCGCTAACATGTGAGTTAAGCTAACATACTCATGATGGGATGGCGCTGTGGACTCTATTTGAGTTAGATATATGCGTTAAGTGTTTGTTCTCTGGTCAATTATTGAAATATAGTTGTGTATTGCACGGGGGGGTTGCTGGACTGATTTGTTTTAGGATTCAAGTGTGCCGTCTATGGTCTGGATGCCACGTTGGATGTCGCCAAGGGACATTTGCAGTTCCATGGCCACCTACTTCCCAGGAGGATGGTAGGACAGTCTGAAGCAAGGGTGCACGAGTCCGGTCCTCGAGAACCCCTATCCAGTCTGTTTTAGATATCTCTTGATGCTCTTGAGGACCGGACTCGGGCGCCGCTGGGCTAAAGGATTTCCCTTTTTTTAATTGGAAGATGTTTTTGTTTGATTTAGTTTTTTGCCTTTTGGAGGGTTCTCTTTACTCAAAGTAGAGTTTGCCATTGCCAATCTCATAACTTAAGATACAGTAAGTGAACCTTAAATTGAATAGATTTGGACAGTTTGATACATCTGCAAGACAGATTTTTTTATCCTGACTATTCAATAGAAGAGTGACACATAGCTACATAGGCATTCTTGTTATTTTGATTTTCACGCCATACCTAAACTTTGAAGGTGCTGACACCTTGCCCCCACTAGCCTAGCCTTGCCGTAGGCAAGCAGCTAAAAGGGGCGTATCTACGCATTTACTATAACTTAAAATTACTATTTAGTGTTCAATTAACCAAACATGCATGTTTTGGGAATGTGGGAGGAAATTGTAGAACCCAGTGGAAACCCACTCAAGCACAGGGAGAATAGGCAAACTCGTACAGGGTTTCGAACCCCAAACCTCACCTCAAAGGTGTGCTGCCCAACAATTGGATACAATTTTTAAACAGGCATGTTTTGATCTGTTCTTCTTAATAGCCCCCTCATGCCGGCTTTTATCTTCTGAACAGAGACAGCAGGCAGACATTGCAGCTATAATTAATCGACAAAGCTCTAGCCTGATGGGAGTAATAGGCGTCTGGAAAAAAAGAAAAAAATCAATACTACAACACAACCCCCTGTGAATCATACAACTTTTCATCCTGGATGGGTGACAGAGGCATCAGCACTTCTCAAATTTGCGGCGCTCGTTTGCCGAGTGGCCGTCTTGCAGCGAGTGCATCGGGGGCAGGACAAGTGATGCCTTTCTGACTCTGGGTGGTGGGGGGGAGGCCACGACTGAGAGGGATCATCACCTCTGAAGAGCATGTTTATAGATCAGCTCTGACGGAGAGCTCTTGCAGAAAAGGGCCTTGACCAACCGATCGATGAGCGATTATATCATTGTTAACTTCCACTCTATTATGGGATGTGTGCTCTGGGTGCACCACCTCCGAGCAGCGTTAAAAAGTACCATTTCTTTTATAGTGATGTGTGCATGTGATTAGTTGTTAATATGCTCTTGGGTATTTCTACAGCCAACGCTGTTAACAACCCGTCATATCAGAGGCAGCAGCATCGAAATGACTTCACACCGACAGAGATACCGAGGTGTTAAGCGTGTACTGTCTGTGTGGTACCTGTTACAATCGACGTGCAGCAGTAGGTGGGAGGAGCTTATAGTGAGGGCAATTTTGTGCCACTGGCCATCAGCAAGACGGTAGGGGAAGGACTCGGTGCGGGGCTTGCCCTTGAAGCGGTAGTGGTAGCGGATCTCCTCTCGAACGCCGCTGCTCTCCAGCTCAAAGTAGCTAAAGGTCAGATGGAGAAGGTCAAAAGTCAGACATGGTTTACTGCACCGGGTGCTCAAAGGAATGGAAATTTATTCCGGTAGAAATTTCACAACTTAATTCATTAGATTTGTACGAACAGAATTTTATTCTGACCCTTTTGTTCAAAGGGTACCATGTCCAAAATGCAATGTTTCATGTGGTGTTTTGTGCACTGGTTTTATATTCGCGGGCCGAGTTCCTTTTCCATCTTGCTTGTTTTTGGTTGCTAGAAGACACCGACTCACACCTGCAAGCCATCTGAAATCAACTAGGTTTAAAGAGCCGGTCAGACCAGCATTCAGGTGCCAGATGATTCCCGCTCCAACAGTGGTACTTTGGCCAACGCTACAGTTTGAACCTTGTTGTTTGTGAGTTTCTATTTCCCCCTTTTTTAAAAAAATATTTTTCTTCTTGTCACCAGTTCCTCCAGGAGTTTTGCTGCTGAGCCCCAATCCCAGCCTCATCCTTCTCGTCACCCCAAGACCCGCCTTTATACAGAGGACCCATTACCTTGCTTCAACCAAACCCATCAACTCACTCCCCGACACAACTCTGATTCACAGTTTTTGTCATTAAACCATATCTATACTCTCAACCTGTTTCCTATTCACTTTTGGGTCCACTTCTAGAAACGTATTGTCGGGCTTAACAGTTTCAGATCCTTCTGTAGATGTTCGATAGGATTTAGATCAAGGTTCATGAAAGGCCTCTTCATCATTGTCCAGGGATGTCAAACTCATTTTTTGTCACGGGCCACATCGTAGTTGTGGTTTCTCTCTGAGGGCCATTATGACGACGAACCCATATAAATGTACGATCGCCTTATATTATCATATATATACAACAAATTGATGGATAACTACTTTTTAAAATAAAAGACCCGGAAAAAAACTGTTCAACTATTCTTCAATTTTCGCTGAACGAATAATTTGAACGGTTCTTTTTGGTGAACTGATTCTAATGATTCAGGTCACTTAAACGAACTGTGATGCCCATCACGACAGGGTAAACTAAAACCAGAATATTTTTCACTAAGCTCTTGCCTGGGATTTCCTGCCCAAACCGTGGAATTGAGTCAAACTGTACGCATAGCGCAAAAAATACCATCACTGAAAAAAATAACGTTCCCCTCACTCTTGGCTTCTATCAGTTTTTTTTTTTTTCTTCTGTAACTTCAGGCAGTTGACCTGTATTCTTGTATTGTGTGGAGCCTCATCAGCCATGCTGAATTAGGAGGCAGCCAGCCGCGGCAGCCGCAGCAGCAGCAGCTTCAGGGCTGGAGGCAACTAGTCGTGGCATTTTAGCCTCCCTGTGGCAGCAGATGATCCGAAACAGTGGAAACTTTGGCACAACACGGTCATGTTAAACCACAGAACCACTGAAAAATGATTAATAACGTACAAAACATTTCCCAAAGCTTGCAGCCTCCTTGCCAATTCGAATATACTGGCGTACACAAGAACCCACACACAATGGCATTGGAATGAAGCCCATTCGATACCAAAAGCTCAAGAGTATCATGCATATTAATGAAGAGGGAGAGTGTACCTTTCCCACAGAATATCAATGTGGGCTACGCTGTAGTAGACCCGTGCATTTTCCTGTTTGGAAAATTGAATGAAACTGAGAAGAAGTCAACAGTACCCAATGCAAACAACACAAATACATACAGTACAAGAAATGAACACCTTACCGACAGCGAACTTGGAATGAGTTCGGTGTGGGATAATCCGTCAGAAATGAATGAATTCAAATTTCGGAGGCTGGGTGTTTGCTTTCAATCCCTTTGTTTCCATCAAATACAGAAAACAATGAAACATACTTGAGAAATATACCGTATGATTGTGAGCCTTTTTTCTCACCCAAGATCACTCAATTCACTGGGATAAAGAAAGAAATTAAATGGGAGGAGGCCAAGCCAATCATGTATAATCAAGAAACTCAACCCTTGTGACACCGCTAATGATAGCCCATCAGGCACCCACTTAGGCCAGGCTCATAATTGTACCACATGAACACTGCATTTATAGTCGATCAAAACAAAATAAATTAAGTGTCACAAAGAAGTGATTTATATATAATAGGAAGTCGAATTCCCCTCCATGGCGCAGTGCTAATGTCCCAGCAGCACCAACGTGGGTGTTTGAGCATCACGGATAAAGCGCATGTAAATAAAATCATGGTAGGCCAGCTCCAGCGCCAGTCATCAAGCACCGTGTCATCACTCTGAAATGAAATGAATACATCACTGTATGGCTGCGCCGGGCACTGACCTGACAGCTCGTCTCCATCAATGATACTTGTCGGGCTAGAGAAGATTCATTTGCATTGAGTGAAGAGTAAAGCGATAATATGAGCTCTCCAGCATCCGCTCCTCAGCTGATAGAAGCCTTGTCAAAGTTGAGAGAGGCTTCACTGGATTCGCCGAGTGGGCAGACACACCTTTGTCTTGATTCGACTCATGAAATAATCACCAAAGCCATTAACTCCACTTCACAGCCAGCATTTGTTTTATAGAACATTTAGTAGGAGCTGTTGTAATAGGGAATATTTAATGAGGGGGAATAATCTACTGGCAAGCTGTAATAAACATGGCCTGACACGCAATGAAAAAAAGAAAATCTGTTTAAGTGTCTCTGCACTGCACTTAATACAAACAAAGAGACTTTCGAGATTTTAAGAGCTGGGGTTTTTTTTTTGTTTTTTTTTTATGGATAACTTGTACACAACTTACACTTTACTTGAGGTAATAAGCAGCCGCAGTGCACAGAAACTCTTTTCTGCAGGCCCGTTTTGTATTCTATAACAGCAAAAGAATATAAGATTGATGTTATTGACCTCAGAGAATATCTCATTTTTATCATTTAATTGTTGACTAAGAGCAAATTAGAAACAAATACAAACAGTTGCACATTTTGCACAAAGGCATAGGGATCTTATTTAAAGGACCTACGGCCTCAAAATGATATTTTTTTTAACAAAAAACTCACTTTATATATTTTTTTTCTCAGGAAAATTCAACTAGGCAAAGTCTAAGTTACTCAAGACGTACGAAAACTGCAATCAACAGTCATCAAAATATATGTGAACATCTCTACTTATGCACATTTCAATTTGGGGAAATATCAGAACGACAACCATCCATCTCACGGTACAATATCTTCACGGTATTAATTAAATGGTAAGTTATTGTTGTGGTATTGTGAAAAAAACAAAAATGAGAAAAATAACTTGCGGTGGAAATACCAGTGTTGGAAATGAAGTGCCAGGAATGTTAACCTTTAAAAAGAGGTCATTCTGGGGTGAGGGGTTTTGTCAATGGATGTGTCATTGGATTTTTTTTGCTTTGTTGGGGTAAAATTGACAAATGTTGCTGTACGATGGTGTAACGATTTGAACCCTTTGTTAGTAAGAATTGATTCAAAAAAGGTCAACGCAATGATAAAAAAGTCAAATAAAAACACACTTGCTCTCGCTCGGTCCAACCCATTTTGTTTTATTTTGTTTAATTGTGAAACTTTCAGCCTCATCTCTCGATTTGACACTCTTTTCACCTCCCAGGACAGTCTTAACTACCTCTTTCTTTAAGATAACCCCTAATCCATTTCTCTTCCCATCTATACCATGGAAAAACAATTTGAACCCTGCCCCTAAGTTGTTAGCCTTACTGCCTCTCCACCTGGTCTCCAGTATATTTACTTTTCTCCTAATCATCATGTCAAGCGACTCCCTAGCTTTTCTGCCTGTCTCTACATCAAAAGTGCCCACTTCAGGTCTTGGCTTTGTGCTTTCCTCTTCTTTTATCTCCCTTTTGAACCTGCTTTGTCTTTGACCCACGGCGGCTGAATTTACACAGCCCATCCTGTAGGTTAACAGCGGTGTGGAATTCTTTGAATAAAGGCTCATTATCGTTTGGCAAAGTTTGAAGTTGGATGCCCATCGTGACAACGCTCTGCATTTGCTCGGGCTTGGGACCGACCAACGGTTTCCACTGGCTCGTGCCCCCATTTGGGCTGGATTCAAGTGTTTCACTTTTTTTTTTTTTTTTCATATTTGTAATGTTGCTTATACTTCTCAGACACCATCATTTATGATATGATGGGTTATTAACCAAGCTATGAGATACAGACATTTTGGTCCATGTAAAGGTCTTGTTGACTGAGATAAAATCAACATCACAGCTTTGGGGGGGAAACGCTTTTGAGCTAACAAGTGGTCTTCTTCAAAATGGATGTGCTTCATTTCTCGGGGAAAGGTTTGGCTGCCTGTGATTGCTGGGAGGGCTCTCTATATATATATCATCAATGCCCTTTCCCTTGAACCGTGGTGTCACACATCCCCTTTATGGAGGGCAGATGACAGCCAATTATCCATTTAGAAGGGAGGGGTCAACACTTTGGGAAGTTGTCAATGAAAAGAGAGACATCAAGATTCGAAACCAGAAAATGCAATGGGGAGAAAGCACAGCTACTTGAGTCTCTGAAGTGGTCTTTAGATGTCGAACGTACAACATGCTTGATGGGTCATTTCTGGACCAAGCGGATATCCTGATCACAACCTCCTATAAAGACTGACATGTGCATCTGTCAACGCTAACTCTAACAGAGGTATATTGATTAGTTCAATGTGATGAAGAGAAAGTGATTCCCATTTTCAGTTTGCTGTATGTTGCCAAGTGGAGCAGAAGGCATCCAATGTCCGTGTAGTGTGGACTGTTGCCATTTATAGGTGCCTTAACAACCGGGCCACATCTTAGTATGAGTTCATACTGTTTTTATCGTCATCATATAAGCTTTGATATGAATTTAAAGAATATGTACAGTGTATCTATGAAACAGTCAAAACATGTAAATGAAAGGAAATGTATGTTGTTACCATTCAGAAAAAAAAAAGTTCTTTTAACAAAAAAAAGGTTTTTGCTGTAAAATGTAAAAAGATCAAACTGGTAAATGTTCACAGACGACATAATTAAAATGAGGAGAAAGGCACATTCGGTGTTAAATTGCAGCAAGCAATCCAAATGCATTCAAGTCAACACACCTGAACCCCCTACTCAAAGTGACGTCGACCATCTCTAAAAGATTCCCACTCATCCCCTGATTTTTGTTTTTTTTTCTTTGTTAGAGGGAAAACACTAAGTACCCTTAACTGACAAGTGAACCTGCCCAGAACCACTGACAGACCAACATTTTCTCAGCAGAGGCGGGATGAAGGAGATTTGGAGCTACTCCTGCGAGTAGCGACTTCAATTACGAAGGTCTGAGGGGCTCTTCCAGTTGACAAGGGATCCTGTCAAATGCTTTCAAAAAAGGAACAATGAGCTTTGAAACAAAAAAAGAAAACCAACATCTGAGCTAGAGGATAAACACAAATGTCAGGTACCAATTTTGAGAACTGTGGAGCTGTTCTGGACCCGAGAACAAAACACCATAGAAAAAATGGTGCACAATTTCTGTGTTTTCACCACTCTGTGCGGTAATATGGACTGGGTTTGAAAAACCCTATAAAAAAATATAAACAAATGACACACAGAAATGAGAAAAGTCTACCGAATTTGAATGGATACAAATATTGCCACGTACAAAACTGAGACATCCCTTGGCTTTCGGATGTTGTAGTGTGAGCCACCATCTGAATAACATATGCCGCTGTGTTTAATTAAAGGTTAACGTTCCCTTAAATGTCTCTGTTAAATGGACCCACACACTTACACAACAACAAGCGATGCGGTGACGTGTTGGACGGCCCCTCGGCCGGTCCACGGCGCCCAGAAGACTGTTAGCCTACGAGCTTATCACCTGCTGGTGTAATAAACATTTTCCCTGAATGACAACACAACTGCTCACAACGGCCAATCACGGTCTGATTCAGAAAACAGGTCAGCCGTGATTGGTCGTTGTGAGCAGTTGTGATGTCGACATTTTCAGTCGACAGAAGGCAAAATGGCCGCCCCGAGAGATGGCTAAAAACAAGTGCATTTTGCTGCTTAAGATATATTCTACAAACGTAAAATTAATCAGAATGCCGTGTTTCAACTAGTGGGCCTGCTGGGAACATATTCTTGAAAAAAAATATGTTTTGCATTGACTTCCGCTTGAAATGTTAAGTCTTTTGTATTATTTGGGCTGCAGTGTTTCTGTTGTGTAGAACCACACGGCACATGGAGGTGGTGGTGACTTGGACGTCCCGTCCGCCAGTCCATGAGCCAGCAAGTCAGCTAGCAGCGAGCTAGTGGGCCACTGGCTAGCCGCTAGCTCCCACTAGCGGTTAGCTAGATGTCGCATTCACCACTGCCTCGCTCTATGAGCCGTGTTTGGGTCCACACAACAGTGGCACTGCAGCCCAAATAATACAAAAGACTTAACACTTCAAGCTGAAGTCAACCCAAAGATATTTTTTTCAAGAATATGCTCTATGCAAGCCCACTAGTTGAAACAGGACATTCTGATAAATATTGCGTTTGCGGAATAAGTGTTAACCCACTCGTTTTTAGCCATCTCTGGGGGCGGCCATTTTGTCTTCTGTCGACTGAAAATGACATCACAACTGCTCACGACGACTAATCGCAGCTGACCTGTTTTCTGAATTTGAGCCGTGCTTGGCCATTGTGAGCAGTTGTGATGTCATTTTCAGTCGACAGAAGACAAAATGGCCGCCCACGGAGATGGCTAAAAACGAGTGGGTTAACACTTATTGCGCAAACGCAATATTTATCAGAATGCCTTGTTTCAACTAGTGGGCTTGCATAGAGCATATTCTTGAAAAAAAAATGTTTGCGTTGACTTCCCCTTTCAAGGAAGATGCACTTTTAGCGGAGCAAACTGCATGCAGAAGTGGTAGAAATGGGTGAAAATATTTTAATAACTTGCGATTGCTGTCAACAGCCACTGACTAAAAAATGGTGCTGAGTACTTGAAAAGTGTGGGAGGTCTGACTCATGTCATAAATTAAACGCTTCAGCCTAGTTGAGCTAGTCTGTAGCCCCACCCAAAAAAATCTGGACAACTGAGAGGGTGAAAAATAATTTTATGCTAATTCTCACCAATTCGGGCCTAAATTGTTCTCTGCAGATGTTTTTAGCACTTATTACGACCAATCACGGCTCGCCTGTTTTCTGAAGCCGAGCCATGACTGGTCGTTACCTGAGCCCTGAGCAACTGTGATGTCATTTTCAGTCGACAGCAATTGGCAAAATGATGGACACAAACGGGTGGATTTTACATCTTGACTCATATTCCACAAATGCCATGTTAATCAGAATGCCATGTTTTGACTAGTGGGCCTGCACAGAACATATTCTTGTAAAGACATGTTTTGGGTTGACTTCCCTCTTTAAGATGAATGTACATGACATATTACATACCTCTGTATTGTGAGGCATTTATTTTAAATTGGATTGGTGCTGATCCCACATATGCAATATATGCGTCAAGTTTTCTGTCACTGTTTATCTTCCATTTGCGTAATCTTGCCATCTTGTTGACAAATGTGAACAGGTCTTTTGCTTCATCATAGCAGTGTCTTTTCAACACTTCTATCAATTTCACCTTCATATGAGGCGTTCTTAACATAGCTCTTGATGCCAAAGAACTGATGAACGGGAGACGCTCGCGGACCTTTGGAATGATGAGGGTGGAGCAGTTCATCAGGATCTACTCCCTGTGCATCTTTTGTGTTTGAGTACTCACATGGATAGCGCAGTGGAGGAACTGAGCTTTGAGTTTATCTATTGCAACTAAGTGACAATTAAGTGTTACTGGGCTACTGAGAAGAAGTGCTGGCTGGACAGAAATGCTTTCTGTTTGCCGTACTCAGCCCCAAACAGCAGCACAAAGAAGCGAAGAAAGGTCCTTGTGATTTTGCAGCAGGGACTGAGAAATGCTTGCATTCAAACGCCGTTTTCACTTTTGAGAATGAATAGGGTAAAGGATGAGTGAAAATTACTATTTCCTTGTAGCTGAGCTGGCAGAGGAGGTCGGGAGGGAAAAGAGGACGCTTGGCCTGTACTGTGGGAAATACGAAGAACAAGGCGACAGAGGAAATTACGGCACAGCCAATATGATAGAGCTAGCTGTCTATTAGATAGTAGAATGGAAGGTCTGCGTTATAATTGTAAAGAATATGCGCATCCTAAAGCCCTAATAGGGCTTTCGGAGATGATTCACAGGTTCACAGAGGAACACAAGTCAGCAGCGAGTCATAGGAGGTATTGTCCATCTGCCTGACTGTAATTACTGCCCACTTGCACCGTTGAAGTCTGACTCATAACAACAGCTTTTTGCAAAACACCGCCAGCCTGCTTCTGCCTAGCTTGGCGACGCTTCCAGTTTTCTTTAACCATGTGCATAAAGTGAAGGTTATGCATGAAGTAGTGGCAACCCTACATCCAACATTCTGTCATTATTATCCGGAAACATAGATTAATGAATCTGGGTAGTGTGACAGAGTGTCTTTTCAGGATTCATCTGTGCTATGGGGCATTTCCTGACCATGCAAGTCATTGTTTACATGAGTAGCATGTTCCAATAATCTACCTCAAATTAGCTCGTATTCAGATGATATGAGAATCACAATATGGCTCATTGTCAAACAGTATACAACATTTGTACTGTTCCTGGTTTGTGCTGTTTTCAAAAAAAAGGACCACACTTGTGGGCTTGGGAGGATTGCAAATTCATATTTTCAGGGTGACGGAGGCGGAATGGAATGGTGGATTTAACCTAATCTGTGACTGTCTGAAATTATTTTTTGTTGCTCTTGTATGTGTAGAACAGCATGTGGAGAGTCACCTGTCTGGTCATCACTGTTTAACTGACCCCATGTCAGAATTACAATAAACAAACAAACAAACTAACCCTAACCATAACCCTAAACTAAAAATAAATAAAAAAAATATATATATTTCTTTTATTGAAAAAAATATACATATACATTCCTCTGAAAAATCTTCAGAAAGGATCTTCCTCTTTAAAAAAAATATTTAGAAAATTATATAAAATAGGTGCCCGTGCCCACTCTACCTCCAGGGATAGAGACCCAATATCTAATCCTAACCCTAAACAAAAAACAAGTAGTTATTAGTAGTTATTTCCTCCACCCCTTTCCTAAACCTGACCCCAACCCTTTAATTTAAAGAGATCATCCTTCGTCTATTGTTTTCCCTTTCATGAATCCTAGCATTAACATATACTTTACACCCTTTGTAAAATGTTCACTTTCACTGTATGAGTTGTATTTTTTTTTTTTAACAGAACAGAAAACATACACCTTGAGAGAGAAAGAAGAAAAGAGAGGAAATCAATTTAGCCTGCCCTTTAAAACAACGTGTGCAGTTTGTACAGTTTCTCAGGGAGCTGCATAGCACACTAGCAGTTGGCCGTAGCGCATACGGCGATAAAGGATGTCCCAAAAGTTACTCTGTACTGCTTTTTTGACACTTTATATCAGATGTCATTTAGACAGACTTGAATCATCAGAATTTGAAAGCTTTGGCTTTGTTGATTTTGTTAGGATATCATTTCCTTGCCCATGGCTCACCAATTGACATTGGAGCCATGTTGAAAAATTGCCTGCCGGCAAAAAAAAAGTTTTTCTGTCCCCGACTGCTGTTCAGCACCAGTCTGAAAAGCTTTTATGGCCATCACAGTGCTCCACCGTGTTTTTTACAATTCACGCCCTCCACGGCTCACTTTCTCAGATGAGGGTATCTTCTTGACAAACCACACAGCAGAAGGAGCTGCTTGTACCAACGCGGATGAAAACAGCCAAACTTCAAGAGCAGGTACAAGTAAAGCTTTATCACATTCCGAGGCATCCACTGAATCAAGCTTTTGTTGATTGTGAGTTTTAGTGCAGCCGTTAGGATTGACTTTCCCTGTCTTTGTGCTAACGCCAGCTCTAGAAGTGTTGTATGGTGGCAGTGAACTCAACTCAACACATTTCACAACATGCAGCAGTTGAGGCTTCAAGCTGTTTATTGCCACTGTCAGCTGAAGTTAACTGAGAATGTAAATTACATTTTCTATTTTAAGAACCACATAGCTTTGCCTTAGGAAAGTTTGTTTATCGTAATTCTAACAATGCAAAACGCCATAGAGGGGCTAATGAGTAGCATCAGTGTTGCAACGTTATAGTCATTTCAGCAACTAATATTTGAAAACAGTGGAAGTAGCAAAAGATGTAGCTGGACATATTCTTTATCCTCTGCGAAGAATGACTTCGTGAGAAGCTGTGACGGTGTAATGAACAGTATGTCCTTAATTCTGTACTCTCCTTGCTCCCTGGTGGCCATGGCACACACACCAGAAGGAGCACCACAATGTCCATTGAATTCAAGCAAAAAATGTGGCAAATACTTTTTAATTCTTTTTCAAGGCACCACTTGATACATAACCGCATATCGTCGCTGTCCTGTGAAAAACACGTATCTCCAATTTTGGAAACTTTTCACATTAATGCGATGTCTGTAACGCAGAAACACCATTCATGTAAAAATAAGAAATTTTCTTTTTTTTAAAATGGAGATAAGTGCTTTTCACATGACAGCGACAATATACTGTATTGGTATGGCTTGGTAGCGGCCAACGAGATAGCACTTCATAATCTGAGGCTTATTTTTATATGCTTATATTTAATCATAATTAGTAGCAGGAACACTGTGCAACAGTTCAGTTGGGTTCGGGATTTAGAGGAGATTAGCATTGAGGCTGATCTGTGCACATGTACTTGTACAAGTTCAGGTGGAAGGCCGTTTCCTGGACTGCATGCCTGTTTATGCAACATCCGGCGATAAGCATTATCAGCATGCTTAGAATTTTGACTCTTACAGACACAATACATAGAAGCTTATCTCTCTGCCTGAGCAGCGAGTGCTGCATTATCCAGTCCACTCAATTTCCCCCTATCAACTACTGATATAAAATGACACCAGAATAAGTGATCTTTAACGCCAGTCTAAGTACACTGCTACAGCGGCCACCTGCAAACAACTCGAGCATGAGAATTCATCTTATTACAAAGAAAGAAGTCTAATCCGTAGCAGTAAAGTTGTGGTGCCAGAAAGGCACTGCGGACAAAATGAAGAGGATTATAGATGGATTACCTGTGTTCTGACTCATGGATGGAGAATATGACACCCGATGTTGAGGACTTCTGTTGGATGGAGGCCAAAAAGGTAAATTCGCTTTTTCTCCTGAATAGCTGCACGACTTTCTCTGTGATGTGTGCCGGCGCTTGAACGGCTCTTCCAACATCTAAAGAAGGAAAACGTAGACAAATCATGAGCTTGCACACAGCATACAGCCATCATCCGGAACAGGCAAGGAACATACTGTAGGTTAATCTCACAAGGTGAAACAAAGGAAAACAACCGTAATTGTGTGTATACATGAGCACAATATGGCAATGTGTGTTTGAAAATTACATACATACATTCATTCATTATTAATTTTTTTTTTTACCCAAATTTAGTATAAAACCGGCTTACTCAATAGACGGCCACCAGGGCACATCTGACCAGGCATATTTCTCTCTCCCTATGAAATAGTAGTGTGTATACCAAAATACAAGTTTCATCCGACTGTGTGCGATAATGACAAGTGAGTAGCAACACGCAAGCATACGCTCAGTGCATTGTTAGCATTAGCCGTTATCTGCTGCGCCAGAATGCGCGATTAAAATATCTTATGTGGTATTAATTAGTGAACGCTATCATGTATCACCCGCCAAGTCAACTGCTTGCGCTACTACTGCGTTTTGTCTTTTTCGGTAAGTAATACTGTACATGGATAACGCGTAAATTGGCCCTCGGAATCAATCGTTGACTTGACTTGAGGTTGACTTGACTTGGAATTCAGACAGTTCTGATATTCTTAGTGCTCAAAACGCGGTGACGGACTTTAGCTGGAGCAAAATATTCAATTTCCAGTCCTCATGTGCACCAGCGCACCACTTATGTGCACGCCTGTTTATAAGATTACAACAAATTACAGATATGTTTTCTTCCTTTATTTTTTGTTAAAACAAAATGAAAGAGATGTATAATTTAGAATTGAATGTTTTCCAACAAATGTTTCACACCGTTGCAAAAAGCCATCAGTAAGGTTTCAATTGTGCGTATTCAAATCATTGGCAAATTAATCGGGATCGGGAAAACACAATAAGTTATTCGCGGTCCCTGCATCTTCTGCTAAAACTATCTACAAGTCTTCCCTCACCACATTCTTAAATCTCCTCCTTCCTCCTTATTCCTGATCCTCGCCGTCCTCAACCCTCTCAATGTAAACATCTGTCTGTCGTTTAATGTACACACAAAATGTACACGCTGTACATCACTTGAGGTGCAAAATGAAAAAGAACTACTGGTAATAAGACCTTGACCAACCTCTAATAAACTTGATCATGAGACCCAAGCAAAAGTTAAGCAGCACACCCACGCAGTCTTGACTGTAGAGAGATGCAAGTCTCATGGCCAAAATAAAAACAATAATTCAGTCTCAAATGGAAACAGTGATGGCAGATAGATTCACCAAGCAGACAAGATGAGAGTTGCAAACGAGGGGAAAAAAATGTTTTCTGCTCCTTTTAAGTTTCAACTTTTCACTGTCGTGGGTCCAGCTGGTCTACCCACAGCTTCGCTAAGTCTTACGGATAGCCTCCTTAACTGTTCCGAAAGACTTTGCTCAAAGCCAGTGAAGTAGTAAAGCTTCGGTCTGACTGAAAATGAGGAGCCAATTGCACAGTGTCACAGCCATATAAAACATTACTGATTATTTGCTGAGTGCACAAAGTAAGCTAGGAGAAGTTTTGAGAGGGTCATTTTTCCATGGAACATCTGACAAGAAAATGCCTTGGGGCTAATATTGCAACCTGCTGAGTTCTGTGTTTCTGTTTACAGCGCTTCAACCGATATTGCACACAATGCTCACTGGCTGTATAGGATTAGGACATACCACTTGAATCCTAAACAACTTCTTGTTGAATTTGTAGCAGTGGCACACTTTAAATGTAAGAAAAGAACCGCGACAAGCATTTACTTATTCAACATTGATTATTGAATGTATCCAGTTGCTCTATCAGTTCCTTCCTGGACAAGTACAAAGAAGAAACATTATAATCCTCCAATATTAGGTTCTCTGTGACAAAATAGAGTCGAAATTTTAAATTCTTTTTCTCATTTCTAACGATAGTTCTAAATATTCAGTCAGCCCCGTAACAAGCTCGTTTGTGGATTCTAAAATATCTTAAAGTAGACACAGAGAGAAAAAGGTGCAGCTTTCTAGCTTCTGTCCTGTGAAGCCATCTTAGATACATTTATGAGCAGGCTTAGAACTATACTTTATGGTAATTTTTTAACTTTGGGGCTGCCTCCGGCTTGTCTTGAAATATCCCCTGGATAACCTATGCAGGTCTAGTTTACCAAGTTACTCTTCCACATGATGGACTGCGTTTTTCTCTCCCTCCCTCACGATAGAATAATTACCCATAATGACCCCCAGCGGCCTTTTTTGGGTCATTGCTTTCAAGGGCTGCTCATGTTCAACGCCAAATTAGATTATGTTGTCCATGTAAATGTCGTTAATGCTACCTTGCGAGTCCAACAAAACTCAATGCAGCTCTGCTTAGCGATCATTTGTGTTTGAGACAGTGGCGCAGTTACTTGAAAGTGGCAGATCTTTGGCCAGCCTCCTCACCAAGTCGTAGGTGGAGAAACTCTGCAATAGCATATCAATTAGCCCCACTGTTACATCACAGTGGCCAAAAAGTCAGAACGGCTTGTTCACAGATACATTTTCGGAATTAGCATCTCACAAAAAGTTTACTTGGTTGTTTAATTTCATGCTTCATGGTGAGTTAAAAGGAATAAAAGTATTTTCAAAATGCGTCACCATCAAGCTTCTTATTTTTCACAGAAGATATGGGGCTCTACTGGAATAAAAATCTCCTTCTTCTCATTGTACCACATATTCTGTGCATGTACATTTATGTAGGACGTAATAGGTAAGGTTTTACTACTAGATTCCTTACCTAAGCTCTTTTTTGTGCAAGTATTTATTTACAGGAATGGCACACCGCCCCACCACTATTTTTCTATTCAAAAATAAGAAAATAAATGTGTGCGGCCCTTTGAATACTGAAATTTTCCCCGAGGGGTTTTGTGATCTTCCCAATCTCATCTTGACCTTTGTTAACCTCAACTGGCATTTCTTAATTATACTGTGCACTGTGAAGTCTGCAATCTGAAAAAGCTCTGTGCATATGGGCATCAACAACTTATCACACAGCTGCTTGGAGGAAACAATGGTTCTAAATGTTTGCCAGGTTGACCAAAGCGCTGCAAAGAAGGCCGACAATGCAGGGGTGGTTGAAACTCCAAAAGGGGATTTTATTTTAAAATAAACTAAGCACCGCTGATCCGCTATCACTAGCCAGAGTCTTGAATACACACAATCAATCGTGGTGAACTGATACGTTGTGAAGTTCTGCTTTTCCGGTCTATTTTTAGATGGCAGATTTGTCGATGAGCACGGGCCAGACGACTCGGTTTTTAGCAGATCATTCAGAGCACTCGCTGTGGCATCTGTGCTGTGCCAGAGTTGAACAGCCTTTA
The DNA here is from genome assembly GCF_054856515.1 of Filicampus tigris. Classification (NCBI taxonomy): domain Eukaryota; kingdom Metazoa; phylum Chordata; class Actinopteri; order Syngnathiformes; family Syngnathidae; genus Filicampus; species Filicampus tigris. Next base: position 7,139,918 of record NC_141219.1, read on the forward strand.
TGCCAAACCATATCTGCTACTTCTTCAAATGTCATTTGGTCTTTATTCTCTTATTTTGGGAACTTCCACACATAAAGTGGATGTGTGTCGGCCGTGCATCTAGTCCACAGCAGACTGTCCCTGAGGAGCTAGCCTGTTTTCAGATGCTCATGGGGGCTCTGCAGGAAAGAGTTAAAAGTTTGGGCTGAAGACCAGGGCTGGAGCTGGAACTAAAGATACAAACTACTGAGTGTGGCTGGAAAAAAAAAAGTGGGGAAAAAAGTCATAAAAGGAGGGTAGCATATGGCACCAGCATTGGAGAGCTTTGTAAATGAAGCTGCATTGTAAATGTGGCTTTCGCACAATACCCGTTTAGGGGGGAAAAAATGCCAACCGCAGTTGGCATGTCATGTTTAGAGTAGAGCAGCGGAGATGTTTGATGCAGCCCCAAACAACAAGTGAATAATGTAGTTTACTTCAGTGCGTTGTCCAGTAGCATGGCAAGAAAAGTTGAACAAGGCTTTTAGAATGGCAAAGAAAGTTCACATTGTTCATGCAAAAACAAAAGAGAAAGAGAGCAGCACTTGAAGGAGTGCATATAAAGAAGCCTCGAACCGCTGTCAAGCTCTCAGCACGCCTCCCCAAAGTTGCCTTTGCTCACATTTGAAGAATCTCTTGGCTGATGAAAAATTCATAAATCTGAATTGATAAAACATTGATGATTCAGTTGAAGATCCTTTCCCTTTACAAGTAAATAACCTGTAAGTAAACATGAAAAAAAAAAAAAACTCCAAGTTCTATCCGTTAGGTAATTGGTGTCATGTTGCGTGTCACAGATCTAATGAGGTAAGATCTCGAGAGGGAGTCATTTGACGACGTTGTCGACTCCTTACCAACAATCTTCAGACTAAGCACTGTTTGGATTACTGCAAATAAGGAGGGAGCTCAGAGAAATTAATGACATCCGTCTGCAAGAGTCACCGACTGTCACTTAAAGAACAATCATGCAGATCCTTGATGCAAAACCAAGCCAAGGGAATAGAAGATACCGCTTAAAGAAACTGCCTTCATTTCCTTCTCTTCAGGGGTGAAAACGTTTGTATTCTAATGCTCAGAGGTACATAAAAGTACATAAAAGTTAAGTTGTTTTACATCCTCCCACCCTCCTGCTCACTTTAAACGTTAACTGTCACCTACTACTGCCTTTTGTCTTTTATATTCGTGGTGTAACTGTATACGTGGATGTATTAATTAATACGTTTCGGTACAGCGTGTTCGGTTCGGTCCACTCTCCTACGCGCGCAACACTCAATAGCGTCCGTGTGAAAACTCGCCTACTCGCACGTAAGCTAGCGCTAATCATAAGAACTGATCAGAAACGGCACGCAAATGGACCGAATCGAACATGCCGTACCGAAATAAATAGATATATATACACACACTGTGGGTGTGTGTTTGTGGGTGTTTTTAGATGTTCAAATTAATCAATCAAGACGAAATAAAATTAGATCAAAAGGTAATCAGAACTAAAAAAAAATGTTTTGTTGTTGTTGATTGGTCTAATCTGACTTTGTTAAAAAAAAAAAAATGTCGCACAGATGGCACTGCATTTTATTATTACATTTAATCTGTTTTTCAACACGCCAAAAACCCAATGAGGCAGATGCTCTGAACCAGGGATGGACAATTTAAACGATGGAGGAGGGCAGAAATTTTAATCAGCGCTACAAGGGGTGCCGCATCGGACGATGCATCTCCTAAACAGATTAATGGGGGGAAAATGTGCATATGTCTGTCTTTGTCACATTGGACCAAAGTGCAGAAGAGCATCTTAATACATTCTAATGCTCAAATGCATATACAACACTGTAAAAGAGCCACTCAACTACAAAGGCTTTGACGTAAATAAATTTTTCCCCCTACAAAGGCCTCTTGCATGAAAATGGCCATTCAAAGATGGCGCAAAATTGCTTAACAGTAAACCAAAATTAAGTGCAAGAATGCTTTCTGCACATTTTCACAAAAATCAACTCACACAAAGATTTAATATTACATCCTACCGTAGGCTTGACCTGCATGTCTTTCAAAGTCCTCAAATTAAGAGGCTGGCTCACTCGTCTGCAACAGCCACTTTGGAGGTCAAAAATATCTATCTATCTATCTATCTATCTATCTATCTATATATCTATCTATATATATATATATATATATATATATATATATGATATATCCACAACTGCTTCAAACGAACTCGCAACGGTTCTTTTTGTATATTTGAGATCGATGTTGTAATGGTGACTTAGGTTTCAATCTTTTACGGCCGATAATGTTTCAAAGCGAACTAGGCAGATAGCTTTGTGTTTCAATTCTGTGAGCAAATCACGTGCTTTCTACTTTACATACGATACATTTTTGACATCACTCCGCGGTTACATATGTAGGCATTGCTCACAAACACCTTCATATCATTTTCTTTCTCAAACCCACTCTGACTGGTCAGAACTAACCAGCAGTTTCACCAAGCATCCTCAGAGTTGCTATACATAGCGATTTATCTCAATTAGCCATGCGCCGCATACTTGAAAAATGCAATGCCGGGGATAAGTGTGGGAAACCAGCTCCCATCCCCTGAGAACTGTAAACTACCACGTCATTTAAATGTCGAATAAAGCAACCAATCTCCAAATGAGGTAATCATCATGCAATCACGTTGATGGGCAGGCTCCTTAATCATGTACGCACAACAGCCGCATTGTTGATCACTCCAACATTCTCCAGTCCACAATGTTACGTTCTAAAAGAGGATGGAGATGAATGGCGGTGCAGCATGTGCAGCATCTAGAGCAGCACTGGGAGATGCGATAAAAACAGGCCATACGGGGGGAGAAGACGCAGGGAGAGATAATACGAGCAAAGGTCACTCAGGGGTGCTTCTTTAGCAGAGATCGTAGCCTCGCCGAAGACCTAACACATGACGTGCACCACACGTGAGCATGTCACATTCACGTTCACGTATCGCATGTTTCACATCTGCTCTAACTCTGCCACGTCAAAGCCCCAGTGTCAAAATAACATGAAGATACCACCAAAAAAAGGAGCATGGACTTATTTTTGCAACTTTATATGAAAGGCAATGCAAAATAAGTAAAACATTAACTTGAGTGGAATTTGTGGCATTTCTCAAAGTATATGCCTCAATGCACAATTGGGTGGATTTCCATTCCCTGAGGTGCAGTGTCAGCAGAGCTGGGCATTTTACTAAAAACCGAGCGTATGTTATTCGTCACCCGTCTGCGGCATGGGTACCCTTCCGTCGTCCGTCATTTGCCTTTTTTTTCCCGGGGTAAAAAATAGCAACCAGCCTATGAGCCGGTCCGCCTCTGATTTTAAACGGGCTTCCGTCAATGTTTCTAAAAATGTTTTTTTTTTTTTTTTAAACGCCTTTTGTGTGCACAGTGTACCACGATCTGGAAACGTAGTTGTGTTTCTTCGCTTGTCTGACTGGAATCTGGAAATGTGAGCTTCTAATCTGACTGGTAGCACTTCAAGCCGACACAGAGCTCTCACCTGGATTGCTTGTTCCTGATTGGTGGCCCTGGTCGTAGAATCGACCATCCAATCGGTGCACGCTTTGTGCGGAACCCCTCCCATCAGAACAGAAAGAGTGACTCACTGCGCCATGGAAGCCTGATCACAGCCTGGTCCATCACTCAAATCTGTCCCCCAAGCAACAACAACTCACTATTGTTCCGCGGCCATCAAAGCCTCGCCATGAAAAATAGACTAAAGACAAAAGACAAAAGACGGATTAAATACATGGACTTCCGATTATGCTTAGTCTGTCCATTTGAAAATTTTTCCCGTCATTCGTCAACCGTCAGCAAAACGGGCGTCCGTCAAAGGCGGGTAGACGGACCGGTCCGTCACATAGACGGAATGCCCAAGCTCTGAGTGTCACAGTGACATATTAACAGTTCTCAATCATTTTTGCAGTGTCAAGTTAGCGCTTTAGTTTTTCTTGAATTACAGACAAGATTGCAGGTGCTATTGTTTCCTGCTCATTCAGCTCTTGGCAGCCAGGGTAAAAATTCAGGCGAGATGGGTGAAATTTGCAGATAATTGTTTCAGGAGAAATGTTAAACAAAAGCATTCAATTGCCCTTCTCTGTACCTCAGAATAGAAATGCGTTCAGTTTTGGAATATGTCGAACTCCCTGTGGGATAAACAACTGTTCTATTGTAGTCAGTGAAATGGAGTCTGCTTCTTAAATCTAGAAAAAAAAAAGGGGGGATGTGGGGGGTGCAACTGTAGTCTGTTGTCTTTTTTCCAAACAGTCCTACGGCCTTGTGATCCAATCACTGGCAGCATTGCCTTTGCCCGCTTATTTCTTTAATGCTCGTCGTATACAAGTCGACGTCTGGTCTCATCATACATTCGGAGATGTTGTTGCTCAGGCATTTGAGTGAAAAGACTAATGAGAGGATGTGTAAACAGGCTTTATTATTCGTATCTGTTGTGCAAAAGCCTTCAGCTACAAAAGTGTGTGTGGGGGGGGGGAACCTTCATCACTTTCATTAAAGCAACTCTCACTTTTCACCCGTGTCTTCCCCCAGAGACATGACAAGCTTGCGGTAGCAGCATCGCTACGCGTTTTCCTATGCCACGTCTTCTCAAGCTGACGAGGTAAATGACGACTTGCCTTGACACATATTCATTGTTCACTTATTATTGTTATTATTAATATTTTTGGTCTGTTTCATCTGACGTACTTTGATGCTCCAGTGTAAAAGTTTGCGTTTGCATTTCCCAAAGGTTAAAGCTTTGAAGACGTTTAATAGGCTTTTAATAATTGTTTAATAATTGATTCGATTTTAAACTAGTGATCATATACTTGAAAAAGCAAAGGGTTCCTTTAAAACGCAAAGGAAGCTTTTGCTTATATAATGTGATTGTGGTGTCCTCGAGGTAAAGCGGATACAGCTAAATGACATTATTTTTTTCTGTCAGTATGAAGAGAAGCATTTTCGTAACACGTGGGCCACTATGGCTCAATGCAAAACTCATTAGCAACCACTCGAGGTTGTAATTTGCTTATTTGTATCATTAATATGATATTGTTCTGTGCCGTCTCCGCTTGTGGAGTCACTGATGTTGTTTCATGTGTTCCATACTGTATGTCTCACTTGAACTAAATATATATAAATAGACTTAAAAATGGAATAGATGCATCAGATTGTAATTGGGTTATTTTACCTGCACTGTAAATCGAGTGCTTTCATACATTCAGAAACTACTTAAAAGATTTCAATTCCTGTACATTAGGCGTTCTGAATTTAGTGTATATGCCAATTTGACTTTTTTTTTTTTCAACCCCCCCAAAAATCTTTGCAATGATATCTTCTACGCGCCTTCACTAGTCTAAACATGGCATTGTGATTAATATTGCGTTTTCGGAATTGGAGTTAAGCAGCAAAACCCATTTTTAGCCATCTCAGGAGGCGGCCATTTTGTCACTTTTGTCAACTGAAAATGACATCACAGTTGCTCAGGGCTCAGGTCATGACCAATCACAGCTCACCTGTTTGAAGCTGAGCCACGATCGGTCGTTATCTGAGTCTTGAGCGACTGTGATGTCATTTTCAGTCAGCTTTTTTAATTGATTTTCAAAACGAAATCCGGCGGGCTATGTATTGGTAAATGGGCTGTCACTTTGCATAGCGCTTTTCAACCTTCAGTACGCAAAGACCTTCAGCAAAACGGTTAGCTCAACTGGAGGTCCGGTACCTTGCTCAAGGACACTTTGACGTGGTCGCAATGGCCAGGGATCGAACCCCCAACCTCTCAGTAGGGAGACAACTACTCTACCACAAAGACAATGCCGCTCATTGACTGTTATCGATCAAATATGTATATAGTTCTAGTCCAAATATATGGACCACTAGTTTCGGGCTATCACTACACATTTGCCTTTAATTTGACAGCAAGGACATAATCATGACACGTCTGTGCCTTTAAGAGATATCCCCTTCATGTAGGTTGAATAATTCAGACTGCATCGAGGTCCCTGTGAGGTGGGACCAGCGTCTCGCCTCCTCCTCCAGCAGTAGGACAGCCGGGAAGCTCATGCATAAAAGATGAAAGGTTTGATAACCTTCATTGCTTTTGGTGGCACTGTAAAGACTTTATTGTCGTAGCATTGCTCAGCTACATGCAGCCCGTGGATTGTCCACAGCCTCCCTGCGTGAGGCATGGTCATGCCATATGCATCCTGACGCCACTCTAAAGACAACAAGGTATAAATAGAAACTACACTCTTACAAACTTCAAATGCAATTCCTTGCTAGTCTTTCATGAAAACGCGTTAATTGTTTGCTAAATGCACTCATAGTTGGGTTGGGACCCAAAATGTGTCATCTCGTATTACTCGTCCTATTAACACCGCCTGTCCATTTTTACCGCAGTATCTGCAATGTGAGCTAAACCGAACTCTAAAAACTGCCATTTTCCATGCTGTTATAGGAAGCCTAGCTCCGTCATCCTGTGAGGTACGCACACATCTGTTGAAAGGAGCAAAATATTTCTCCAATCGTCTGACAGAGGAATGATAACATTTATCTTGAGCACATAAAAGATTGGGATGTTTCGTTTTTAATTTTTTTTTTTTTAGGTTACCTGTAAAGAGCTGATAGGCCACTATGAAAGAACACTCGTCGTTTGGGATTTGAATCAGCCTGTCCAAGTAACCTCTTGTTTTGCGTTTTATGTTGAACTAGATTTTCTTCCTGTTTCAAGTTGTATTCCCTTTTCTCCCCCCGCGCCCACCCCTCCACCCACACTTCCCACCTGAGTTCGTCATTAGCTTCCTGTTTGCCCTTTCGAGTTGAGTTTTGAGGTGTCACCGACATCCATTTGAGCACAGCAAGAATGAGGAGAAGCAACAGAAGCAGGATGAAACAAAATCAAAAATATCCGGGGGGAAACCATGGCTATTTTTACACAAACAATGTCACTTTGCAGAAATTTTAACCATCAAAAAAAACAATTACAAGGTTACAAGGTTGGATAAAAGTATTGATTATTTGAAAACTATGTTTAGCAAGCAATTTGCTATCAAGTCAGTTGTCTGCTGTAAACAAGTTTGTCACATTTAAAAGGCATCATTTCTAGTATTGCACTTAATTCTCAACAATCTGAGACAATAACCTGATCATGCCACACAATGTATTCCAACTACATTTTATAACTTCAAAAATTACCAAGCCACATCCCCCGAGAGAACCACAACTTGCAATCCTGCCAATCCATATCAATTCTGGCCCCCTCAACACTAATTGACTGAAGTTTAGCAAAGGCTTTCTTAAGTGTGGCGTAAATGCCTTAAAGCGGAAGTCAACCCAAGCATATTTTTTTCAAGAATATGTTCCCAGCAGGCCCACTAGTTGAAACACCGCATCCTGATTAATTTTGTGTTTGTGAAATATAAATTAAGCAGCAAAATGCACTCGTTTTTAGCCATCTCCGGGGGGGCGGCCGTTTTGTCTTCTGTCAACTGAAAATGACATCACAACTTCTTCCAACGACCAATCACAGCTGACCTGTTCTCTGAATCTGAGCCGTGATTGGTCGTTGGGAGCAGTTGTGATGTCATTTTCAGTCGACAGAAGACAAAATGGCCGCCCCCGGAGATGGCTAAAAACGAGTGGAATAACACTTATTCCACAAACGCAATAGTTATCAGAATAAAACACAAACATATTCTTGAAAAAAATATGTTTGCGTTGACTTCCGCTTTAAATGAAACAAGCACACGTCTGTATGTATTTATCAATTAATATTGCTTATTGAAAACATCTAATACAGTGCCTGTCTTGATGGAAGCATCAAAATTTATGCATTCGCACAAACGCGACCAGATGGAATTCTTACTCTCACATGCTGGAAAAACAGGTCGCATATGCAACCATGTTGGTCGCAGTCCCGAGCCCTGACTTACAGCATTTATATCATTGTTCAAATTTAAATGCATCAGCAACATTTTATGGTAAAAGAGCAAAGGTACAATCTGTTTGATTATCTGTACTATTGGCTGCAGTCACTCTGCCGTGGTCCGCCTTTGAGTTTGTTTTTTGACTTTAGTTTCCTGTTTTTTTTTCCCCTTGTGTTCCTTTGTCTGTCTGTCTCGTTAAGATATTGGGTCCACCTGTGCTTGTCATCCCAGTCCCTAGTGTTGGCCAATCAGCTCCCTCCAACCCTTTGTGTCTTGTCCAGGTAGTTCCTCTTTGTCTCGTCAGTGTGTCTGTATTTAGGGCCCTGCTTTCTTTCACTCCTGATTGGTTCGTTGTCATTTGTCAGTTGTCAAAGTCACGTCGAGTCCAGTCCAGTCCTAGTCCGAGTTTAGTTTCCTTTGACCCTTTTTTTTTGGTATTAACCCAGTGCCTTGTTTGCCTTTTTGTTTTCTTTTAATTAAATAATTCATATTGCACTTCATTTTTGCCTCCTGCCTCCCTGCTTTTGGGTCCACAACCACACGGGAGTTTTCATCACGCTGATTCCTCAGTTCAAAACTTACCTCTGTGCACTAACACGTGATGACACCATCGCAGTTTGTGAACTGACCCAGAAGAAACCGTGACATTTGTAGTACCACTCTGAGATTTGGTCAATTTACTTTTTTACCGGAATCCAGAATAGCTGCGCAGCCAACCAGGTTGCAATCCAGGTTATTTTGCCAGTAAAGATAATTGCCCCTTAAGCAACAAAGAGTTACAAGGTATGCAGGTAATTAAAAAGACACCAACACAACTTCAAAAAAAAAAAGAGAGAGTGCTAAAAGCGTGATAGTACAGCTTCAGTTGTTTGGTAAATTCCTTACAGCTCCGAGTTCACTGGGGCTAATTGTATTTCTTACCTTGAGTTTATTTTCATTGTCTTTCATTGTTTCCATCTTCGAACTTTTTCCATCATTCCGCAGTTAGCCAACCATTATGCATTATCTCTCAGTAAACAGACGGAAATGGATCAATCACAAGAACCAAATGAACACGCTCCGCTTAATCAGTCATTTATAATTGTTCCACCTTTCCAGATCAGAACTTTCACACGAGTCAAACATCCCTGCATGCTTGCGGCATTTTTCCTTTCTCATATCCTCCTTTCTCACGTTAAACTTTAGAGAGGTGGCTTGGCAACCTCGAGTAAAGTATTTGCGGCCCCTTTCTCGCTTTGTACCCATCGTAGCAAAAAGATGAGGATTATTTTACTGTTGAAGACCCAGTTCTTCTATGCAAGAATGCTCAGTTAAAAACTCCACTGCTCATTAGGACACACAAAAAGTGGCCTCCCACTTTGCACCTGATTATTCCAGCCCAAAACATCACTCGACCACCGCAGCCTTGTTGAGACATGGTGACCATCGATCAGTTTTTCCAGAACTCCGTCCATCTGGACCATTCATAGTAGCTTGGCATTCATGATTGAATAAAACCATTTGAACATGTGTCTTCTTGTCTTTTTTTTTTTTTAAGCCTTTCTCCATGTGGGATTGGTCAGGAGTGACTGAAATTCAGCTTTGAAGGATCCTGCATCAAGAGGGTCTCAAGAGATATCAGCAGTTTCATAACCCCGCTAAATACTGATCACTGACATTTTAAAAGCTGCTTTCTTAAAAAAAAAATTTTTTTTAAATAAATCGTGCCTGGCAGAACCTTTCCTCTTTTTTATTGGAACAAACCCCATTCTCTCTGAGTCATGCACATATTACAGTATTTCATTCCTTTTGCAAAGAATTGATCAAGTCTGTTTTTCTTCAGAAGAACGATCCTTATTTTTTCTTATTTTCCTTATTTTGGCTCTTTGATGACTAAAATGGGACGTGACGTTTATGAGTTTTCGTTGACGAGACGAGACTGGATGAAATTGTTAGCGTGTGATCTGTCGGACGTTCAAAATGCAAGACCGTAATTGTTCGGATTTTAGAACGTCGGTGCTAAGTTTTGATTCCTCGTTAAATGCACGGAAGAAGCACGGAAGTATTTTTTTTCTAAAGTAAGAAAGTAGTTTTGCGCATCAATTGGTGTTCAGTAGCATGCTTTCAGTAACTGCTGCATTATTGTATTGGCTTCTCAAAAATAAAGTCTTGTGAAAAATAATACATAAAATATAAAAATAAATATATTGGTTAAAAACAACCCTTTGAGTAATTCATAGTGAAGTTCACAAACAGTAAAAAGTTCATGAAATTAAAGAACAGAGAAGTTCATGTGTGTAATGCATAATCCTTAGATCAGAAAGACATTGCTATTGGGTGGAAACCTTGTATGTCTATTTTAAAGTGAAACTAGACTAAAACCTTTTTGAGTATTTGTCGACTAAAACCTTTTTCAGTTTTTGTTGACTAAAAATAGACTAAAACCATCACAAATAGGAATGACTAAAATGCGCCTAAACTAATAAGCATTTTTACCCAAAAGACTATGACTAAATCTAAAATGCCTGCAAAAAACAACCCTGGTGTGTGTACATGTGTTTATGTGTGTGCGTATCCTAATTTTGCCGAGATTTGTTTTGTTCCCAAAGGGGCTGGAGAAAAGTAGGGTGCCATTCACACTGCACTGGTGTAAGTGCCGGTTCACAACTGGTGCTGTTGCCAGTGTTCAGTTTGGCTCAGCTTGTGCAACTGAGTTTGGCCTCCCACTGGCAGAGAGACGACAAAAAGCTATGTCATTTACATCACCAGCAAAACCTCCATATCTTAATGCGTGCACCTTTGTTGTCCGAACAACATGTTAGTAGAGTTCTCTGGCCTCTTACTGCAAAATGGCAGTTGAATATTGGCAGCAGGGACCTGCAGTTGCCGCCCCCAGCCTGACTCACAGTTTAAATGCAGTGTTTTTCTAAAATGGTGTCAGCACCATCTGGATGTGTCTATGATTTCCTCTGTGGTGCTATTTGACATTGACACAGCATGCTGCAGAGATTTTCAACGTATATTCTGTGTGAGGGGAACAACCATGATGCCGATCCACATGACGATTTCAAATTAATAATTTATGCGGCATTGTTCGGTGGTCCTCCGACTGCCCTCTCACCCCCATAGCAAAGTGCTTTGCTACAGCTGTAGCTGTTATGAAATGCGCTATATAAATAAGGTTGTATTGTATTGTATTGTGAAGCGCCACCACCACTGCTTCCCTATTTTGAGAGGGGGAACAAACTTGGTATAAAACTTAACAAAATAAAGGCATACGATGCTGTGCAAAGGAGTCACTTTGCAATGATAAATATTATAATAATAATAAATATATTTGTGGGCACTGGGGTGTAGTTTTAATTTTCAATGAACAAAATAGACAGGAGTCCACGAGTTGCTTCATGTTCTAATTGAATTACTCTTAATTTGAAAAGAAAATGTACTGTTGCTGTCACGCTCCAACATGAAACCCTAATGACACCTACTGAAAAATGACCTCAGCACAAACCTAGGACTCAGTCTTTTACAGTCCTTTTAACCATATAGTAATACTGTATATCTGTAATTTCTAAATAACTTTACGAATTACTATAAAATGTATGTATCAATTAACTAAAAGATACAACATTTGTATGAGGTAAACATTTGTCCACTTTTATGTCAATTAAGAAGAGAAGGTAAATAAATAACCTGGCGACATCAAGAGCCAGAGTAAGTCACCATGGCCAGTTATTTCTGTGTGAGCATCTGAGCGTGAGTTGTGGCCTACAGCAGCTCTGGGTGTTCTAATTTGATAGATGAGGTTGGAAGTGGGGCGTTAAGGGACAGTTTGGGTTTCCAAACAATGTAGGCAATCATGTTAATGAAAAATACAAACTATAACGCATATGCAAATATCTAGTTGTGTTTTGTTCCCGATTATCAGTCCTCAGCGGGACAGTATTAGCATTTTTTCCCATTTTATTCATCAAAAGGTCACTTCGCTCAGCCGCCTATCCTAAACTGGCTTTCATTAAAAGCAGTGGTGCAATAATCTCAGGACAAGAGATGAAGTGATGGAGAGATGAGATAAAGACATGCGGGGATCATTATTTCATTATTTCTGCAAAGCTTCTGCAGTTGGTCTGGGCGCCCACTGTCCAGCCAAAATATCTCTCTCTCTCTCTCTCTTTCTCTCTCTCTCTCTCTTTTCTCACCGCTGTCCAGGGGCGTAGCCAGAATACCATCTCATAACCCCCACCGTCAGGGGTTGATGAAATAAAATTCACACACATCCAGAACAATGAACATCCCATCACACTCACAACCAAGCAGAAACAAATCAAAGTAAAAATCCGCATTTTGCTGAGCTTCATTTACTAGATAAAGCCATTTTCTTTGCAGTGCCTTTGCTCTTGTGTACCATCTCAGAGTGTACTTCAATCTCATGTACTTATTCACTATCTGACAGCCAATCAGAATGATCAATTGTCACAGAAGGCCGACGTCATTTTGCATACTGGGATCAATGGCTCATTCATTTAAATCAGGAGTCTTCAATCGTGTTCCTCGAGGGCCGGTGCCCTGCCTGTTTTCCATCCCTCCCTGCTACAGATATTCACCAAAGGTCTGCAGAAGCTGGATAACGATGCTGATCGTTTGAATCAGGTGTGTGTTGCAGCAGGGACAGATGGAAAACAGGCGGGACACCGGCCCTCGAAGAACAGGATTGAAGACCCGTGATTTAAATCATATCTGAAAAGCACAATGACTCTTAATGCTTCACATTTGTAAATGTTGCTTTTTACTTGGGTTTGTTCCTGCTTCTATTATGAGCGTGAGTGCAAGATTGATAAATGTGTGCATTTTATTTCATAAAACTGGAAGAATTGAATGTTCTTTATTTCAAGGGAAAGTCAGAATTCTGATTAATATTTCATTTATGGAATATGAGTTAAGCATTAAAATCCACCCATTTTGTCCATCTCAGGGGGCGGCCATTTTGCCACTTGTTGACTGGAAACGACATCACAGTTGCTCAGGGCTCAAGTAACGACCAATCATGACTCAGTTTCAGAAAACAGGTGATTGCTGCGATTGGGGTTTGTTTTCCTTTTTCTTTTTTTTAATGAACACTTTATCGAAGGCATTTTCTATTGGTATCGATCACGTGTCAATCGCCATACATATCGATATCGAATTATCAGCCCGGCCCTACATCAAATAAATCTGAATGCCATGTGTAGACTAGTGAAGGCGCCGAGACATTATTGGAAATACATTTTTGGGGTTGACTTTCACTTTAAAACTCATTATTTTAGACTTTGCATTCAGATCAGTTGTGCATTTATCCTTTAAATGTGCAGTTAATGTAAAAAAAAAATGTTGGCAGAGTATCAAGGGGTCGAAGAAAACTGCATCCAAGTGAAAATGGCAGAAAAATCACATATTTGGGTGGCTCTCTCCACTCGACCCCCCCCCCAGTACTTTGGACAGTAATTGGAAAAGTGCATTGCCTCTTTTTAGAGCCACTTCAAATACATTGCAAAGTGCACATGCATTTACTCTTTCACAAGTGATGTATTCAAACAACTAAAATATGCCACTGAGCTCAGAACAATACATGATTACATCCAGCATACATAAATCATCACGAATAATCACTTACTCCGCCACCGCGGCCCCTGCACTGCTCCTAACAGACTGTTAATAATGGACTGTTTGTAGCTTTTTTAGAACATGGGACACTCCATTTTTAAAAGTGTGAGCGAGCTACAGTCTAACAGCGCCATAAAAGCTACAATTGATCCTGAAGATGGGCATACTTAACGTGTGCGTTGCACAATACAGCCGCCTACAGGACCCACCCAACCACACAACACTGAAGTCGTAGCTCTCTGTTTGGAATCTCCAAAGTCAAACAAAATCTGTTATGCCTTGCTCGTCCACTTTGACGTTATTCCAATCCAAACAATTTTCCTCATGGGTGATTATGGAAATAGTAATAACCCATTCCAGGGTCAATATGTCACCATTATAAACATTTTGATAACGGTACAGGCAAATACAATTTTGGCATTATTTGTCATAGAGGTGTCAAGAAAGCATAGCTGCATAATGTGACAATGATATGAATGACCAATTCGTGGGGAATAGGAACCAAGCCCTGCCGTGAATAGCAAAATTCCGAAAGTAATTAACACCCCTCGATTCTTTTTATAACTACCGACAGATGAGACAAGATGGCAGCAAAGCACTACTTTCCTATTTGACAGGGCTGCGGCATGAGCATAAACACATCTAATTGGTAAATAAAGATAGGTCCCTGCAAAATAATCTACTAATAGCTAAATTTATGATTCCTGAATGTGTGGGGAGTTACTAAAATAGAGTAAAACTACTCAATTTTAAGTGGCATTTTTCTTAACATACTGCTGCAATTAACATGAATATATGAACAGGCAGTAGAAGAACCTTTTTTTTTCCTTTATGGTTGCTTCTTTGGTTTGCAGTGCATTCACACAAGAACATTTTAAATACAAATGGCAGGTAGTGAAATACTTTCAAAAATATACTCTCAGTAAAGTCAAAATGACATTGATCTTTGGTGTTTTTATCGAACTGTTTGTTTTGCTTTTTACTGCGGGGGGATTTCATTGTACGCCGTATGAAATAAAATCCTGCCATACATCAACTACAATGCCTTCTCAGCTTCCCACAGCATCTATTTCACTCGTCGGTGCATCTCAACACTACTAACGAGGAAACAGTCAGCAGAGCAGGTTGTCAGCAGTGTACAAGTGTGTACATGTCACAAGCTTAAATAAAAAAAAATTTTAAAAAAAGGAAAAAATAAGAAAAGAGCGGGAGGGAGCGTGGGGTTGCTGTGAATCCTGGGTGTCCTCCATTCCTCAAACTTGGACAGCTCTGCCTCATATTTGGCTAATTAGGTGTGCAGCATCCTGCATTCATTCGGTTCAAGATATTGGCACACACACAAGTGCACACACACATCATCTCTCTCAACATCCAAGGCTACAAAATTATGACACAACCAACCAGTGATCGTGCCACCACCGTGAAACTAAAAAACCCTCTTTAACCTTTCATCTTTTCTAAATTACCTTTTTTTTTCTTTAAATTTTTTTTTTTAGAT